>NC_142809.1:55536829-55641829 GCF_049724085.1 Artemia sp. Qi Xiang Cuo | reverse complement strand
AAAAAAAGGTTCTTATTATGAGTAAGAAGAACCTTGTCAAAAATATAGGGGGGGGGGCTTCAAAGTAATATAAAAAGGAATATTCCTCCGTTATCCTGCCACGATGTGTAGCAGTATCTTAAGAAGGAAAAACGTAATGCAGCTTATACTATATAAAAAACTTTGCCGTTTTTTCTTTTGTTTAAAACTGGCACGTGGATTTGAGGTCTAACTGGTAATCAGTTTCTGATTATATTGTGAAGTTGGAAGTATTCAAACGCGTTGGAATTTTTAGAGTTATTGGTTCTAGCAACCGTCCAAATGGCGTGAAGTATCTTCTTCTTTCTCCCTTTTTTAGATTGATGGTTGTTATTAAGAATATCTTTCGTTTACTTGGATACTATTGGAGGGAGAAGAGAAAAAATCATTTGGAAAAATGACTAGGCTGGTAAAATTTGTTGGGAATCCCTTGAAAATAGTAATTTGAAAAAGATAAACATAGGACAGTGCTCTTCTCTGTTTTGGCAAAATGAGATCCATTTGATAAATATTTTAGTCCTAACGGCAAATTATACTAAATTACACAAGTAAAGACATACCTAGAAAAATTACGCTATGCCATGACAACGTCCTCGGAAATCACAATTCTTAGCCGAATTCTGTTGAGTAGGCCTAATTCCACTTTTCAAATCTTTAAAATAGTGAACTGTAACACATTTTTGTAAAATTGGATGATTTGAAGAAAATTCAATGACAGAGTAAAAAAATGATTGAATCAGATGAAATAAAATGATTTTCGATTTTTACTGTCAATTTATCATTCTATGAAAAAAAAAAAAAATTCAGAATGTGGTTAGCCTGCGTTTCATTCTCGTGTTGAAATCTGCTTAAAGTTTTATGTAAATGATTTCTAAGTAAATCTTTCGTCACCAAATTTCTATAAATTGTTCATATTGTCAAAATTTTATGATAAAAACATGACACAGGATGAAATATGACGACTTGTCCCCCTCCCCCTCGAAAAAAAACATTTGGAGTCCTCTTGCTTCGCTGTCCTGCCTTTCCCCTTCTAAAGCCCTCTCTACTTCAATTTCAAGAAAAATAAAATAAAAACTACAATTTACAGCTTGAAAAATCAGAAATAGCTTGAGTGTATGTAACTTTGATTATATTGTCACTTTTATATTTTAATCACTAGTGCTGTCTGCTATGTAACAAAATATCCCTTTAGACATTTTTGGTTTTGGGGGGTACGGAGGCAAATTGAAATTTTTTTAATTCAAAAAATGATCTTAAAACCTGGAACTCCGAGGTAAAAATGGATAACAATATGGTTTCATTTTTAAAGAAAATGTCCCGCCCCAATATTATTTCAAAGGAACTCCCTTCATATGAGAATGGTGTAAAAGTCAATTTTTCCAAGTTCTGGCCACCGTCAGCCCCCCCCCTCGGCCCCACCTTAGGACTGGAGCTGTGTGCATTAACAAGACTATGGATCTAAAATTAATGTTTCTTTTATAATTCTATCTTCACTGTCTGAGTTTTTACAGGTGTAAAATTAAAAGAATGCCATATTCGCAAGGTTATGGACGAAATACCACAAGAAAATCAAACAAAAATTAAGCAAAAAATACAAAACAGTTAATTGTAAAGATGACTATTAAATTTTGCCAAAACAAAGGTTTTTTTTACATACCCCTTCCTTTCAAAGAGAGAAACTAAGGCCCGATAACGTGTTTTCTGTTTGTGTTCAGACCCCCCCCCCAATAATTAGTATTCGTGGTCTGAAACACACTCTGTTGGAAATAGACAATGCACATATATAAATAAATAAAAATCACAGATCTAAGAGCTTTGACAGATACAAGACGTGATAGAGGCACAGTAGCTAGGAGGCTAACTTCTTGTCTAATATTTGGGAAATGTGCGCTGCCACCAAAAAGAATCAGTGCGAAGTTTTATTTTTATTATTCTTATAAGCACAATTCTATTCAGTTTTCTCAACGAAATTGCTTATTAATCCAAATTTTACATAGTCACTATTTTTAATCGTTTTTAAACATTATTTTGATCGGTTTTTAGCACAATCTAATCGTTTAATTTAATGGCTTAAGATAGTTTAATATTTTTTTAAGACAAATTTTGTATGGTCTTGATTTTAAATCGTTTTAGTACATTTTGATTGTTCTCAGCTAAAAATCAATTGTGCAATTTAACCGCTTAACATAGCTAAATCGTTTCTTATCACAGATTTTGAGTGATTTCTATTTTAATTGTTTTTTTAACCAAATTTTGATCGATTTTAGCACAATTTAATCGTTCAATTTAATCGCTTAATACAGTTTAATCGTTTCTTAATACAAGCTTTGCATAATCTGTTTTTGTCATTTTTAAAACAATTTTGATCGTTCTTAGTATAGTTTAATTGTTCAATTTAATCGCAAAATTTAATCGCTTAACACAGCTTAGTCGTTTCTTAAGACAAATTGGGCATGATGCTTCTCATAATTGTTTTTAACCCAATTTTGATAGTTCTTAGCAAAATTTTATAGTTCATTTTAATCGCAAAATTTTATCGCTTAACACAGCTCAATCGTTTCTTAACACAAACTTTGCATTATCTGTTTTAGCCATTTTAAACACAATTTTGATCGTTCTTAGCACAATCTAATCGTTCAATTTAATCGCAAAACTTAAACGCTTAGCACTGCTTAGTCATTCTTAAATTTTTTTTTGCATGATCTCAATTTCAATCGTTTTCAACCAATTTTGATCGTTCTTAACAAAATTTGATCGTTCAATCTGGTCGCAAAATGTAATCGCTTAACACAGCTTAATCGTTCCTTCCAAATTTTGCATGATCTCTTTTTTTTTTAAGTTGGATTCCATTGCCTACGTTTATGATTAAGGAAAGGTGAATATTGTTAGGTCCTATTTTGTGGACGAAGGATTATAGATTGCAAAAAACCGTGTCTTGCAACCCAGCTGGTTTCTTGCCAAAAATAAGAGGTCTTCAAATGAGGTGAGAAAAGGTCTTTAGACAACAGTTAAAAGAACCAAGACCATGGAAGTGGGAATACAGAAGTACGGTGCGGGAATATGGGATGGAGTGAAGAATCAATCTTTAAAGAGCGTGGGATGGAAACAGTGGGACCAATTTACGAAAATGCCAGAATGTCAGGAAGGGGGGGGGGCAAGCATTTTTTGGTTTTCTAGTGAAGGTAACGGTTCATTTAAATTAAGGATCTGGAATTCGACGTATCTGTTCTATTCAGTATCATTACAATTTTGTTGTGTGACAAAGCTAGTTAGTCAGGGGTTTTACTAGTTTTCTGGCATTGAAAATGGGACTCAATTTTCTCAAAAACCAAGGTGAGTATACTTTTTATATTAATCTAACAAGAAAGTAATATCTAATATATATATATATATATATATATATATATATATATATATATATATATATATATATATATATATATATATATATATATATATATATATATATATATATATATATATATATATATATATATATATATATATATATATATATGCTAATTCATCAAGTTTTTAACATTTGGATTCTCTTTCAAATTTGTACAAAGTTTGTTTATTCATTTTTATTTATTCATACATAGTTCTTGATAATAAATAAAATTTAGCTTATCCATATATCAGAACTTGTTGATTTACCAGGTTCATTTCTATATAGACAGAAGTTAGCTTGAAGTGATAACTAGAAAGACAGTGCCACAGATCAGTCAAGGTAATAAATTTACCAGCTTTTACTTTTCTTTTTGTAATTGCCTGAACGGGGAAGCCCCATCCTAATATTTCAGGCTCATGAGTGCAATGCACTTCTGCAGGAAGTGCATTGCACTTTCGGACGAAGGTAGAAAATCAGGAGATCGGATATAGGAAAAGGAAAATTTCTGTACTTTCCATTAAAGATTTTTGGGACACATTAGTCACACACCTCTCGTCATGACTCCGCCTTCGCGCGTGCGCAATATCAGATTTTTAGCGCATTGCGATGGGAATATAGGATACCTGTTGAAGCTATTGCTGTGACGCTTTGCGAAACTTCCCTAACCGCGCGCTGTTACGTGTCCCATTTCTGAACCAAATTTTTCATGCAGTATATGTATGATATTAATGCTGTGGTTATATTTATGCAACTTACTCAAGAATAAATTAATGTAAAATATTATGACTATCCAGAAGCTAACTTCGTATGTCGGATTGCGAATTTATTATTATTATTATTATTTATTATTATTTCTTATATATAAAAAAGAATTATTTAGTACTAGCAGTAAAGCCTGTCAGACATCAAGCATAAAAAAACGTAAAGATTGGTAAAAATTGTGCCCCCCCCCCGCAGCACAAAATTAGAAGTCACCTTGTCCTTACTCCTAAAAAACTGTCCCAGGAAGTTTCAACTCAATCCCAGAGCCAAAACAGGATTGACTTACCGAAGCTCTATCTTTCGAGATAAGCATTTATGAATAGAATTACTCCCCCCCCAAATCTACATTAGTCGAATTTCTTATTGACCTGCACGCGTAAAATAGTCTAATGTTGATTTTTTTATCCACAAATGCAACTTTTACCCAAGAAGGATTATATCCTAAAGAAAAGTGGGTACTTGTTAATTAAACGAAACACACTCAAGAATTACGCTTAGGTTAGATCTCAGAAAACCTGTTTCATAGCTACAAAGACAAATGACGGGTGACAGAATGCATTTTACTTCTATAATTTGGACTATATATTTGCAAATTAGGGGGGGGGGGTAGGTTGGCGGCGCTGTCCAAATACTTTGTTTGTTTGGTGGTTCGCTTTCAAATTGATACACGCGGACCGAATTGGTGCTACAGATCTCCAAATGGTGCTAGTACTTCATAAAATTTTAGCGCTTAACACTTATACGGGTTATACACGGCTCCAAATGGTGCTAGTACTTCATAAAATTTTAGCACTTAACACTTACACGGCTTATACGTCCCTGTAAGAAGAAGGGAAGGTAAGTAATTTTACTTATTGTATAAGTAGCATCAACTTCATGAACCCAAGAAATAGGGGGGATTGGGTCAAGTTTTAATATTTATTCACATACATTTTGTTTACGGCTTTACAAGTTTAACTTGAATGATCTGTGCATACAACCTTATCTCATCTGACATGCACTATAACCTTAGATAATTTTAACCGAATATTTTCAGAAACAAAACACCAATGTCACAGTGGTGCCAATTCATGAAAATTCAGAGAAGAGAGGATGTTTTTCATTTTTGGAAATGAAGGTACCAAAGAAGGTATTTTTCAAAATCTAGGCGGGGGGGGGAGCATTTTTTTTTTCGTTGAAATTAATAAAAAAAGGGTAGGTTAAAAATCAAGGGGGCAATTGCCATCCCTTACTCCAACTACTCTTCTACCCAATTGGCACCCCTGCAAGGTTAGTAAATGCATAGCAGAGTCGTTATTAATGAGACACTACACCTAAAGGTTGACTAATTCAAATTATAAAATCACCAGCATGATGCACACCAGACCTGAGGGAAGAGGTCCCCACTTTGGTCGTCACTAAACAAGCAAGGGAATATGTGATCATTTAAAAAAAAGTACAAATTTATAAGACACCACTAGAAAAGAAGTAAAACACATCTTAAAGTACCCAGAACATCAAAATAAAAAGAATTTAACCCCCTGAACCCACTTTAAGTCCATTCATTCCTGAAAACCACACATATTTTTCTTTTGGTTGTTTCAAAATTAAGAAGTTTTTAGACAGTGCCACATTTTGGGCAGTGTTGCCGTGTTGAAACGTCAAAATAAACAAGCGAAACTTATTATTAATAGTTAATTTGACAATGCTTTTCGTCCTAAGAAATTCTTCAAAAAAATTTCAAAAATTCTTCAAAAATATAAGCAGTTTTGTGTCACTTGTTTCACCTTACTTGTCCATGTTTCACCCACGTTTTTTTTTTTAAACTTGATGCCCGCTACAGCCAAAAACTTCATAACTGCATTTGGAGTTTTTTTTTATTTATTTAAAGTTGAATTCTCAATTTTTCCTATTTGTTCAGGATATATATGTTTTCCCTTAGTCAATTCAATAACCAGATTGAATTCTTACAGTTCTTTTTATTTAAAAGGTTAGAAGACGTGAGCGCACTAAATATTAGCCTTGAGTTGAAAGCAACTAAATTTACTTTAAGGAGCAGTATGATACTGAAAATTGTTTTATCTTGGAATTTGGAGTAATATAAATATCCTCAGAGTCAACTCGCTAGTGTTAAATGATTAAGGATCAAATTGCTCTCATTTATTGGATTTTCTTATCCATTGTATTTTATTAGAAGAGAGAGAGAGAGATATAGATGAACGGTTCTTGTGCTGCTTTCACAGTAGCCTAATTTCAGGTTGCATATTATGTAATCTTAAGGAGCACATTTTTTCCGTAATTTAGGCTGTGAAAAGTTGATTTGAGACCTACATGGGATTTTTACGTCAGGTAGGTTTATGTTACGTTAAGGAAAACTGAAGCTAAGTGGAATTCCTTGATAAGCAATTAATTAATTTTGAAAATAAACTAATAAACTCTTTCTACTAAGTCTCTCACAGCTTGAATCTCCGTCCCCGTTCCACATTTTGATTTTTGAATAGTTTGCTTTTGATGGTTTTGGACGATGATTATGATGGTTTTATATATTTCTACATTGGTCTAGTGTGAAATGACTTTTTTAAATGTTAAATGTTACACTTAACATAACGTAACTTAACCATTTAGCATAAACAATTACGTAAGTAGTGTGAAAGATGCTTTAAAAAAGATTGATCATTATGAAAAATAAAATTTTAAATATTATTCAATAGTTATTTATTGGATAAGTTTATTTATGGATAAGAAATTAAATATTGAATATAGAAGAGGATTCATTATTTCTTTTCTGTAAACTGTAGAAAGAATAAGCAAAGTTGAAAATCAAAATTTGTTTGTAGTTTATGAAAATGAAAGTTACTTATGCCCTACAAATATACAGCTTGGAATAGTTAAAAAAAAATATTTAGACTCGTACTATAGAAATACAAGTATATACAAATGAAATGCAAGTTTTTCTTTTCCTAGCAGTAATTAAAAAGAGCCTTAGTAGTTTTATTCTCTATTTATTATTTTGTTGTTTATTTTTCCTTTGTTTCTATTTATTCTTTTCTTTGGTCTTATATATATATATATATATATATATATATATATATATATATATATATATATATATATATATATATATATATATATATATATATATATATATATATATATATATATATATATATATATATATATATATATATATATATATATATATATATATATATATATATATATATATATATATATATATATAGTGTGTGTGTGTGTGTGTGTGTGTGTGTGTGTGTGTGTGTGTGTGTGTGTGTGTGTGTGTGTGTGTGTGTGTGTGTGTGTGTGTGTGTGTGTGTGTGTGTGTGTGTGTGTGTGTGTGTGTGTGTGTGTGTGTGTGTGTGTGTGTGTGTGTGTGTGTGTGTGTGTGTGTGTGTGTGTGTGTGTGTGTGTGTGTGTGTGTGTGTGTGTGTGTGTGTGTGTGTGTGTGTGTGTGTGTGTGTGTGTGTGTGTGTGTGTGTGTGTGTGTGTATATATATATATATATATATGTGTGTGTGTGTGTGTGTGTGTGTGTGTGTGTGTGTGTGTGTGTGTGTGTGTGTGTGTGTGTGTGTGTGTGTGTGTGTGTATATATATATATATATATATATATATATATATATATATATATATATATATATATATATATATATATATATATATATATATATATATATATATATATATATATATATATATATATATATATATATATATATATATATATATATATATATATATATATATATATATATATATATATATATATATATATATATATATATATATATATATATATATATATATATATATATATATATATATATATATATATATATATATATATATATATATATATATATATATATATATATATATATATATATATATATATATATATATATATATATATATATATATATATATATATATATATATATATATATATATATATATATATATATATATATATATATATATATATATATATATATATATATATATATATATATATATATATATATATATATATATATATATATATATATATATATATATATATATATATATATATATATATATATATATATATATATATATATATATATCTGGCTGTTCCGCCCTGAATTCGCCCAGTCACTGAGTAGAGTTAGCGCATGCTCATTTAAGGTTGTTGCAAATTTCACTTATGGATTTTAAATTATTGAAAAGAGTGGTCTTAGTGAATCTTAAAATGACTTCATTTAAGTTCCTCTGACAATTATTGGAGTTGGCTTTAGAATCATAAGGATGGCAAACAAGGCAAACAAGGATGGCTCATCTTGAGAAAACTTTTCTCTTATATTCTGAAGGCTCAGTAAGCATTAATTATAATATATCCGTGTGGTGCTAGAGCCATGAAGCAGGTTGAGCTTATTGGGATATTTTTGTCAAAAATTAAAATTTATTATAGTGCTTTAACTACAAATTTATAAAAACTACTTAAATATGAGCAGTAGCTTCCAAATGACCCATTAAACATCTTTACTTGATATGATGGTAGACGGACAGCTTTGCTGACGAAAAAGTAGTCATTTTTGAATCACCTTTAAATATAAAATTTTTCTCACTTGAAATTTTTTTTTTCAAAACACACTTTTAATTTTTGATTATTGAAGCTACTGCTAGTGTTACAGCTGCAGCCATAATAAACCTCTATTAAGAGCTCTTAGACAAGGGCCATGATTTTAGTTTTCAAACATTTTGCCATGATGATAAAGCAAACTTTTGATGTCCACACCTTGTCAGAATTACGGTTGCTTTGACTGTACGGAAATCAGCTGTAATCAACTACAGAAGCATAGGGTTCGAATGCACTCAAAGGAAAAGCATTTTCGGAAAATATTTGGAAGCAAATTACAGCTGATATAAGATTTTCAAACTAAGTTTTCGTCATTGGAATAACCCTTTTCGGTGTTCTTATCGTTCATAAATATGTTTTTTTTTTTTGAATTGATGAATGTGACTTTAGGTTCGGGCGTTAGAATTATGCGTTTTGACAAGCAAGTAAAACTAATTTCTGAATAGTTAAAGAAAAACCTTAACTGAATTACAGTTGTCAAATCAACCTTTATCTAAAATCACTCTGGGAAATAAAGTTCAGGTGAACTATTAAAGGAAAAGTGCACCTTTGCTTATATAAAAATACGTAAGAGGGAAGAGTTGGCTAACTGCTTTTGTAAAGTAACCTGAGGAATTCGCCCTTTCGCCATCTATTTCGTGACGATTTCTTTCAATGACAACATTGTTTTCCTGATATTCCACTTTAATAAGCTAAATTTAATGTCCTGACAGACCAGCACATGTGTTTCTTCTGGCAGCCAGTGTTGCCAAATTAGATGGTGGTTGGCTCATTGAGCCAAGTCTAGATTGCCGAGGTTCAATTTCCAGCGACATGTGATAGAGCTCTTCATCGTCGAGCAATAAAGATGGATCTAATAGATAGCTGGTAACTTTTGGATTGTGCTCTATCTTATATGTTGTATTCTGGAAGTGACGGATCTCCCTAATGACATGAGCAATCTAGAACGACAGATTATGTATAAAATTATTAAAAGATGTCATATAAAATATGGCGTAATATAGCATAGACATAACCTAATAGTATAATATAATGTAATATTAAAATCTAGTATAATTTAAAAATATTTAAGACAAATTATATTAAAAAATATTAAGAATTGACAAATTTATTAAAATTTCAAACAATAAAAAAAAGAATAAAGATTTTAAGTACTGGAAAATATTGAAATATCAAAAATTAAATCTTTAATTAAGGTAATGTTTAAAAAAATTTATAATGTCATTTTGGAATGTTTAAAAAATGAAGGGAAATTTAATATTAAATATATTGTAAAAATGTTTAAATATTAAAATAATCTTATCAAAAAATTAAAAGCAGTCAAACAATCAAGAGCCATAATACTACTACTACTGCTACTATTGCTACTAACAAGTCACTGTAGCACCAAGCCATCTGAGGACAACACAGCTGCGAACGCTCCTCCCTCATCTTGATCTATTCAAAGTGTCCCTTCTTACAGCCTCCCAAGAAGTTTCAATATCCTTTTAATCCTTTCTTACTATATCTTGGCACCCCCTTCAGGGACGGCCTGCCTTTCGTTTGACCTTAGATGGATGGCCGAAAAGGACGATCATTGGCAATCTGTCATACTTCATGCACAAGACATGTCCTAGTCATCTCAACCTTTTTCTCATTATAGCCATAGAAATTGAGATAGAGCCACGCTTTGCGCACAACCTAATGTTTGAAGTACGGCCAGTCAACTGGGTACCCAAATCTATCCTAGACAATTCCTTTTGAAAACATCTTATAAATTCTCCTCCGCCATCCGAAGAGCACACATATCAGAATAATATTTGACCACTGTCATCGCTATAGGTTCTAATATTTTAGTCTTGTTTCGTAGACTTATCATCCTGTTGTTCCAAAATTTTTTCAACTGTAAAAAAAGATTGGACCTTGGATATTCTACTTTTACCATGCTCACTGCTTCTTCCATTTTTACTAATAATACTGCCTAGGTAAGTGAAGCTATCCAGTTGATCGATCTTCTGGCTACTCAACATCTCCTCTTTACCTTCATATATTCATAGTCTGTGACTTAGTCTTATCAAAATTAATTTTTAAACCTCATCTTGCACCCTGAACTGTAAAAACGTACAAATAACATTTCAGTTTGCTAGCATTTGTTCTTGGATATTCAAATCATCTGCATAATCTTAGTATAGGAGAGTTTTACTTTCCGTTTTATTCCATGCTCTCCCATAGATTTGCGGTGTTCCTTAGGACAAAGTCTGTCAAACTGATCCATATGAATGGGGATAGAGAGCAACCCTGCTTAACTCCTGATTCAATTCGAAACCAGCTACTAGCCTATTTTTCTACCTTAACCGCAGCAATATTGTTTTTGTACATAGCAATACTTACTAATGTTTTAATCTGGTAAACCACACAAGGATAGGACCTTCAGTAAGGCTCGTCTACCGCCTAAATCAAACGTTTGGTCATAATTTACAAAACTGAGGAACAAGGGGGTCCGATGATTCAGGCAGCAATAAACTATTAATCTGAGAGAGAATATTTGGTCTATACATCCTCCCCCCTTCCTAAAAATACACTATGCTTCTCTTAAAATATTTTCCTACAGCATCTCTAAGTCTAAAAAGCATCATCATGCTAAGTGATTTGCTTCCTACAGAAACCAAGCTAATACCTCAATAATTACCACAATCACTCTTATCACCTGGCTTATAAGGGGGTTTAATAAACGTTTTCTTAAAATAGCTAGGTACATTCCGTTTTTCAAAATCATGTTCATAATCTTCAGTAGCTGATTTCTACCTTCCTAACCACCCTATTTCCAAAAACTCATTTATCGCACTATCAGCACCTGGGTCCTTATTATTTTCTAATTCTTCCAGTACTGTCTCTATATCTTCCTCAAGAAATAAATCTTACTCTACTTCCAATATTGTGTGAATTTAATGTGGGAATTAATTATTAATCTATGGATACATTTTGCATATTAATAATTCATGCTAATTATACACGACAATTGTATATTTGACTCCTTGATTGTTATGGACACGTTTTGTTTTTAATTAGGTTTCAGACCTTTTTTTTGTATTTTATGGTTTATATTTTTTTGTTTAACGTATGGAGCAAATTTGGCTTTCCACAATCTCGCATTAGTTCCCCATAGTTTCCACAGAGCTCACACGTCTTTGAAAATAAATACAATAGTTATCTTTGCCTTCTGGAAGAAGGCAATTCTGTGCACAAATTGTATCTCTTTGTCGAAGTTGGGAATCTACAAAATATTAGATGCGAAATAACAGAATGATAAAACTGGTGCTGCGGGATATGTAGTTTGTCCTTTCCTAACTTTATATCTTATAGACTAAACCCTCCCATTAAAGAAATGATATTTAGCTGCAGTTATGCTACAAGATGTAAAGTTTTAAGGCATTTATGTCATATTATGGATTAATGCCCCTAGTAGGAGTAGACAGTAGGAGGAGACGACACCGAGTAGGAGAAGTATGTAGTAGGAGAAGACACCAAGGAGTCAGCCGAAGAGGCATTTCATCCCGGTCAAGGTAATATAATCACTTTAAGGATATAACGATTTTTATGATTTTTCATATGATGATGAATTTGATGATTTTTATGGAAGAAATTGAAAGGGTAAGTATTTTATCGAAAATGTGTAGTCGATGTTGGAGAATTTTTCGAAGAGGTCTTCAAGTAAGCTTTATTAATGTGGCTTTATAATATCACGGCAAGAAAATGATAACATTGGAAAAAAATGAATATAATATGAACAACCTTTGTATTCAGATCCTGAAGACTCTAGTTTGAATGAATGTTTTTATACTGTTTTAATCGTTTTGATAATACCGTTAAGCTATACCCGTTTTCTTATAAAATTAAATAAATAAAATAAGTTTTTTTTAACGGAAAGTCAGGAGCGACATTAAAACTTAAAACGAACAGAAATTATTCTGTTTATGAAAGGGGCTGTCCCCTCCTCAACGCCTCGCTCTATACGCTAAAGTTTTTTATTGTTTTAAAAAATAAAGTTGTGAGACAGAGTCAAACTTTGGCGTAAAGAGCAAGGCGTTGAGGAGGGGACAGCCCCTTTCATATACGGAAAAATTTCTGTTCGTTTTAAGTTTTCATGTTGCTCCTTACTTTCAGTTAAAAAACATGTTGTTTTTATTTAATTTATGAGCGTTTTTGAACTAATGCAGCTTGGATTTGGGCTCACCGTACATGAATAATTAAAACGAAATTTGCATATTAATTTTAATTTTTTGGCTAAATGGCTTTCTCGAAATATTGTTCTGACGTAACTTACGAATTAACTGACGTAACGAACTTCTATATTCGTATGTTTTTATTACGTATATTAGGGAGTTCGCCCCCTAGTCAATACCTCGCCCTTTACGCTAAAGTTCCAATTTTATTCGAATCACAAAGACCGCTTAATTAGAATAGATAGCTCTTTTGAAAGTACTAAAAAAATCTTAGTCTAAAGAGCGAGGTATTGAATTGTGGGCGAACCCCCTCATATACGTAATAATTTCTGTTTGTTCGAAGTTTTAATGTTGTTCCTTACTTTCAGTTGAAAAAAACTTGTTTTTTTAATTTAATTTCTGTTCATTTTTTAAATATTGATGGGAAATCCGGCACCCCCTTCAAAGAAATATCCCTTCCCCCAAAGATAAATACTCCATGAAAAGATCCTCCCCATAAACCCCTCCTCTGACCCCCCCCCCACCAGAAAAAATCACTCTTGAAAACGTCTGTATACTTCCAATTAACCAATACTATATGTAAACAATGGGCAAAGTTCATAACTTGCAGCCCTTCCCTCCGGAACTATGGGGGATAAAGTCATCCTCAAAGACATATTTATTAAATTTTCAACTATGCTGAACAAAATGGCTTTCTCAAAGTTTTGTTTGGGTGACGTCGGGAAAAAAAATGAGCGTGGGAGGGGGCCAAGTTGCCCTCCAATTTTTCGGTCCCTTAAAAAGGGCACTAGATTGTTTAATTTCCGTTCAAATGAGCCCTCTCACGATATTCTAGGACTTCTGGATCGATATGATCACCCCTGGTAAAAACAAACAAAAAAAAAAAAAAAAACAACAAACAAATAAACACTCATCCGTGTTTATATATCGTATATATATATATATATATATATATATATATATATATATATATATATATATATATATATATATATATATATATATATATATATATATATATATATATATATATATATAAAACAAATAAACACGCATCCGTGTTTATATATCGTGTTATATATACCAATATCGCATATTGGAATAAGATCAAATGCTTTTTCTTGATTTGAATCTTATCTTTCTAGTAGGCTTATTTCAATTGATCCGCTTTCAATTGACCCTTCTGAAGTAGATCATGCCGTACCTCAGGGATCTGTTTTTCGCCCAGTTTTATTTCTGATTTGTGTTAATGATCTGATTTCGGCAGTTAAAAACACCAGGCCTCTGGCAGGCTGGAAGCTGTGTCATCCGGATTTTCGTTCGTGTTCTAATGCTACTTCTAATGAAGATTTTCTCGTTGTTTTTGCTGATGACACCATTCTTGGGACTTTTGGAAAGACCGAATGTGATATCAAGTCTAACCTTGTGACAATATTTGAAAGAGTTATTTCATGGTTTGATGCTAATTACTTGGCCTTGAATGTTGGTAAGTCATATTTTCTTATCTTATCTCGAATTGGTATAGCTTTTCCTCAGCTTACACAACTTCAGGTGTCACAGGGCTCCTTGTGTAGACCAGAGAATCGGGTAGTCCAGTTTCTTTGTATCCTGCTTGATGAGAACCTTTCATTTAGAAACCATATAGCCATGAGTAGGGTCAAGGTCTCACGGAGTTTGGGTATCCTTCGAAAACTTGGACACACATTTCCAGGATCTATTCTGAAGCTTCTTTTTTTTCTGCCTTGTACAGTCATATGTTTCCTATTGCCCCATTGTATGGATGTCTACCTTTCCTTCTACGCCGCGGTCACTTTCTGTTATGTATTATAAAGCACGGAGTATGGTTCTGGATCGCAACTGCTCATCACTAACATCGTTTTTAACTATACTATTTACATACATTCTGTCTTGTACTTTTTTTGTCTTCTAGCAGCTTCCTGGCAATTTACCGAAGTCTTTTCAGAAAACTCCTGTGCTTGTATCTAATTCAGCTCAAAATAGCCTTTGTCCTTTATTTAATATCTACACTTATCCTACCCCTACTATGCGATCAAATTTCAACCCTCTCATGGCTTGTCAACAGGTCTGGAATTCCCTACCTTCTTCAGTAAAGAGATGCCACTCGTTTGGGACTTTTAAAAGGATTCTTAAGGACCATTTAGTTAAGAATAAAACAATAGCATTTCGTTTTTTTATTTTTTTTATTCATTTATTCTATTATTTATTTATTTATTTTATTTATTTATTGTTTTTTTTCTTCTTCTGAAGAGTTGATGTCCCCTGAGTGTTTATTTTAAGGTGTATGATTGTCTTTCCTGTGCTTTTACTCCCAGGTATCAGGTACACTCTATTTTTAATATTGTATATTGTTTGGTTATTGTTCTCTTTTTTTTGGTTTCTGTGTATATTGTGTATTTATTTTATCCCCCTTGTATCCCTGGCCATGGAGCCTTTCGAGGGGAATAAAGGTATTATATTTCCATTTTTTATTTATTGGTGAATAAAACTCTGAACTCTCTGATCTTTCTTCTGGCAAAAAAAAAAAAAAGTACAAAATTCCACATTTTTGCAGAGAGGAACTTGAAACTTCTACAGTAGAGTTCTCTGATACGCTGAATCTGATGGCGTGAGTTTCATTAAGGTTCTTTGACTTTTAGGGGTTGTTTCCCCCTTTTTTCAAAAATAAGGCAAATTTTCTCAGGCACGTAACTTTTGATGGGTATGATTAAACTTGATAAAACTTATATATTTGAAATCAGCATTAAAATTCTATTATGTTGATGCATCTATTGGTATCAAAATTTCGTCTTTTAGAGTTTCGGCTACTATTGAGCTGGGTCGCTCCTTACTTATAGTTCGTTACCACGAACTGTTTGATTGGCTAAGCCAATCAATTTAAAAAAAAACCACTAATCCAGCCAATCACATGTTGGGCTATACAATCATGGTTGCAACGATAATTACAACCAAGTAAAGAACAATTCGGGACCCAAAGTAACCAAAAGTTTAAAAACACGTTTAAAAAAACTACCCAATTAGAAAATTTGGCATTTGTAGGTGATTCAAGAATGGTAACTACTATTTCGAATAGCCTTAATAGCCATTTCTGATCTTTCTTGAGCTGATCAATTTTATTTTATGTTGAATAACATATTCCAATTCGTGCGTCCCCAAATTTGAATGTTTCTTAAAATTCTAAATAATTTATATTATCATATTCAGGGGCACTAATTCATAAACATGTATAGAAGGAGGGGGGGGGGGGTTTGTATTTTGTTTTATGAAAATGGGATAACTTGTTTATCAAAACGTATGGGGGGATGGCATTTCTGTATTTTTCCTTTTCATTAAAATGCAAAATAACTTTAATGGGGGATGGGCAATTGTGCCCCTTCTCCCCGATTGGGGCCTCCGATCAAATTCTTGAATTTTGGTTACCAATGTTAAATTAAAAGCTAGGCTTAGGAAACCTAGATGGTGATACATGCAATTTCATGCTAGGTAATTTCTTCACTATAAACAGGTTTCTAATCTTTTAAGTTTTCTACGTAAATAAAATGGACCAGAAATCGCCACCTTATAAAAACCCGCAAATAAAAGCAGACGCAAACGGAAAATTGAAAATTTGCCATATTTGGAAATTTGCCATATTTGGAAATTTGACATATTTGGAAAAATACGTCGACTTCTGATACTACGAAAAAGTACTTTTACATCCTATTATACTATTACATTTACTTTACTGTTGTACTATTTACTTTTTATTATACTATTTATACTAGTTACTATTATACTTTTATACTATTTACTTTTATATTACTATTTACTTTAATTACTATTTTACATTTATTATACTATTACATTATTATATATACTATTACATCCTATTATAATACTATTACATCGTGAAAATATTCCGTAACATTTCCCCCTTCCATACCCTTAAAAATTTATACAAGTGGAATACTTTTGCTTCCCTTTCAGAAAATTCTTAGGTATTTCCAGGTTAGAAATACCAACAAAAAAGGTAAATTACCATTCGCATCTTGGAGAAATTGAGTAGCCCATCTTCCGTAAAATTTGGGGTACCCTCTTCAATAAATGAAAGGTCAGATAGATAGAGCCCAAGATATGGAATGCAAGGAGGATCACAGCGATGCAGCGCATCTCGGAGGTTTCTGAATCTCCCATCTTGAGAAACAATATTCTGAAGCTTTTCAATCGTCTGCCGAGTCTAAAAGAGGAATTAATGGAAGACAAATTCCCCACATATTGTTTTCTTTAACAAGTTTCTAACAAGGCAGAATAAAATAAAATTTATTTTTAAAAACTGACAAAGGGCTGAAACCGATATCAGTCTCTTATTTTAATATTAAAAGAATAAAATATTGAATAAGAACAAGATTAAAGAATAAGAATAAAGAATGAAATATTAACGATAAACGGTTAGTAAACACAAGCACAATACAAAAATTCAAAATCAGGAGAGACAAAAAATGAGTATATTTTAACAAATAATATTAAATTTAATATTAAATTTTAATTTAGAAAAGAACAAAATTGCAAAATAAAAAACATCTTTAAACAGAATGAAAATAATCTCAACAAAAGTAAGGGTACAGTCAGAAGTAAACATTTTATTGAAAGCTAAACTAGGGATTAGATTTATTCTTTTACTTAAAAAAGTAACACGAAGTAAAATCGAAGTGATATAAAAAGTTCCTGACTAGGCGGAATAAAATAATCTTTTTTTTCTTAAAACTAATATAGGGGCTAAAGCCGATAATCAGTCTCTTAGCTCAATATTAAAAGAATAAAATATTAACGATAGACGGTTAGTAAACACAAATGCAATATAAAATCAGAAAAGACAAAAAATAAAACTAGATAATCTATTAACAAAAAATTAAATTTCACGGTAAATTTTATTTTAGAAAAGAAAAAAATGATGAAATGAAAAATATCTTTAAATGGAATAAAAATAGTGTCAACAAAATTAAGGACACAGTCAAAAGTAAACATTTTATTAATAGCAAAACTAGGAATTAGATTCACTTTTAACTAAAAGTTAATAGGAAGTAAAATACGGTTAGCAAAGGAATAAGGGAAAAATAAAAGGATAGGGAAAAGTAAAGATGGGACAAGGAAAAAGAAACAGAAAGGTAAAAGGATGGGGTAGCAAACGTTCGTGACAAATAGGAATAGCACCCCAACACCCCGAAATCAGCAATTCATAGTACTCCAAAAGCTAAGCTTGCAAGGGTGTACTACTGTAGAAGGACAAAGAGAAAGAAATGGGAAAAAATAAACCAAATGAAATGAAATTTAAAAGTTAGATCATGTACCAAGAAAAATATACATGCAACCAAACAGATAAATAATTACGTTATAACGTAACACGAGGCATTAGCCTTTAAAGCTGCGGAATTTTGGGAACATGATGGTTTTAAAATTGGGTAGTTAACATTGAACGTTTTGCAATTTTAGGAAAGGGGTTGAAAGGCAAAGGGCTGCCAAGAACTTGGCCATCTTTAAAAGGGTTCTTTATTAGTTTTTTTTAAAGGTTTTCAAAATTTCTGAGCTCAAACTATGGCAACAATCTGGAAAGTAGGCTTAAGACAGCAGGTTGCACAAGGAATATAAAATACAGGAGGTCTTTAAGGTTCGAAGCTGGAATATCACAATAATTTATTTTCTTCTCTATGGTGGTAAAACCAATATTTTTTGTCGACAGTCCCATTTTCGCGACCAACCAGAATTACCAAAACGAGTGGAAAAAAAAATAAAGAGACGAGACTGTGCCTGACATGCCTAACTGGTTTCACTTCCAATCAGCCTTTACCTAGCTATAACCAGACTATTGCGAAAACTCTGAAGGGGTTTGGTCAACTTGTCCGAATGTCAGAATAAACACCCACGAGAAAGGTTTTTGACTTTTATTCCCAAACACATTTTGGAAGCACCCTCATTGAGAGCCGAGCCTCGTTTATGATTACCCAGGTAAGTTTTTCTTGAGGTGAAAACACGGATATCTCTTTACGCTGTGGTAACACGTTGAGTGCGTTACGCTAAGTGCGTTAACTTACGTTAAGTGCGTAGGAAGTGTTACGTTAAGTGCTGCAAAAACAATTAAGCAGTAAGATATGGCTCAAAGGACCTATTCTTCTGGATGACCGAAAATAAAAAGTATAATATTTAAAAAAATAAATGTTACAAAATTGCAACCCCCCCCCCTTCATGGGATACATTTTTATATCCTCCTACCCCCAAGAATGTTTCTGTAGGTGCACTTGAATCGTTTAATTTCCCAAAACAGGATGCATACCTAAAACAAGGTTTAAGGCTTTACCAAATTTCAACCTTCGCCTTTCCCTTCTTCATGGGATACATTTTTATAAGCTCATGCCCCCAAGAATGTTTCTGTACGTGCGCTTGAATAATGTAGTTTCCAAAAATAAGATGAATACCTAAAAAAAAGTTGAAAGCTTTGGTGAAGGACTTACCGTCTTTGAAAGCTTATCCCAAGTTTTTCGCAATCTAAACACGGAACTGTTCGTCAAAGCGGCACAAATCTGAAGAACACCATTGAAATTATGGAGGCACCGACATATATCAGCAACAGCTGTCCATTTATCAATGACAGCAATTCTGGCAGTTAAATTTTGCCTTCGAGTTATTTCTGAGACAACTAGTCTCGAAACCTAAGAAATAAAAGATTCCGTTTATTGATTAAATTTGAAAAACAAAATGATAATGCCATGTTGATGATCACCTAAGAAGCAATAAGGGGTGAGAAAAGAGGTGTTAAACACCAATACAATACATTAAGATGAAAAATAGATAATGTGTCCTAACAGTGGCGTCAATTCACGAAAAAGTAGGAGGGGCGGGGGCAAAATGTTTTCCAAAGTCTACAAGGGGGTGGGGGTGATTTTTTTTTACTGTGAAAATACCAAAAATTTAATCAAAATACCGAAAAAAGTTTTTTTTTTTAATAAAGAGGGGAAAATATCTAGGGGAGCAAATACTCCCATATAATAGGCGTCGCTGCTTCATAATTGGTAACGTAAACTATACATCTTAACATTGTTATCAAATATATTATTAAGATCATCCCTCGAGAGTTCGTCCCTATTTAACAACACCTAAAAAAAGAAAGAAAAACAAAATGTCATGTTTACAAAAAGTAATTAAATTAAGAGATGTCACCAACATAATTTATATTTGACCAAGATGATTTCAGTCCCTGATTCAGCCCCTGATTCAGCTCCTGATATGAAGCAAAGAAAGCATCGACGGGGCTGAAACCATCGACGGGGACCTGGAATAATTGGGACCAAACAGGGACGAAACAGGGAATAATTGGGATCAAAGATCTCCGGTTTGCTAAATTATCAAAACATGTAAGGTAATCTTTTTGCATTCAATTAATAAGGAATCAAATGTAACTAGTTAAATTAAACCCAATTAAATAGTTATATTGAAAAATTAAATTTCAATAAGCTAAAATGGTTTTTTGAGTAAACTAAAATAAACTGAAATTTCAATAACTCAGTAAATCAAAGGAAATAATTAGATTCAATTTGGCTAAATTAATTCAATCAATTAATAGTTTAAACAAAAATGACTAATGTGGCACATTTTTTCGTAATCTTTTGAATTTTGCTCCTGCATTTTAGTCAAGAACCCACGATAGAGACAGGTCGCTAGAAAATAGTTACCAGGCTTCAACGAGCTAAAGAAGGTTTGAATATGGAATCTAGGCCATAAACAACCGCTGAAAACGAATATCTGGCGGAGCATTCAAAATTCCTTGCGCCAATAGCGAAAAAGGCGTATCTACAGAAATAGGAAAAAAAAACAACGAAGATTGGGTATATTTTTATTCCGGGGAGCTTTTTCGAACATTTTATCTGGTAGAATATTTCTCCATGAGTGCAATTTCAGATCCAATTCCACTAATGAGGGATTCCAAGAGTAGAGGGAGAATATTATCTCTCCATTCTAGTTTTCACATTTACCTTGCCTTAAATTGCACTTTCAAGCATTAAGAATTCACGAGTTCTTCAACTGATCGACATTAACGTGAAAAAGCTCTTCCCAGATCTTTCTACGCTCGGACACCCTCTTTGTGCTACACTTATGCACCCAGCAGAAGTTTTACGGGAGCGCTACCTAGCAATGCGATCTCATTGCACGAACGTCAATATCATCACTTAGTTGATAATCGAAGAATTTAAAGTCAACATAGGACTGACTAACTGTCAAAGAGAAGAAGTATGTAATACAGACGTTAACTGAAATAATTTTATGGTACCAACAATTTAGTGCTTGTGCTTGTCTGTCCTCAATTTCTTCCTAAAACTGTTTTAATAAAGGTTGCCTATCCAAATATTTATTATTACTGAAGAAGCTAAAAAAACTAATTTATTATTGGCATACTGTTCATACTGTATACGGATCATGCTGTTGAATCCACCATAAATCTTTATTAGAAAAGAAATCATGGTCTGGTTGCTGTTACAACAAGCCAACTAGCAGTCGCAAAGTGGATTAATACCCTACCTTCTTTTGTTACCTCAGTTTTATCTGCTTGGTATGCCTTATTAACATAAACAAAACTTCAAAGCTCGATTCTCCGCATCACAAAGATAGCTCAAAATTTATCGAAAAGCAGATGATGCTTGTAAAAACAGCTGTGTTCGTGTTGCACTGTCACACAAACCCCTTTACTACAACTGAAGAAATTCTTACCAATGAGCATGCTAGTCTATCGGTTGCGAGCTCCTTACTTGCAGCTGAGGAAGGAGGACTTGAAGCTGTTGTCAAGTATGTCAAAGGGTATGAAAAAGCCTTTTCAAAAGTTAAAGCAATGGATGTTGCTTCAAGAAACTCGGGATCAAAAACGAATGCCGTTTGATAAAGCGCAGTTTCTTCAGAGCTTATGACAGTGATGAGAATTTTTTGTGGGATATATTCCAGCACTAAAAGTGTACTGAAACAGCTTAAAAATATTCTGATATTTGAACTCTTTATATGCTCCTTCAATTTTTGAGCTCAGGTATTCTTCGTTGGCGCTTCAACGTGAGATACCATGCTATACTTTTCGAGAGAGGCTAGTGGCTTGCGTGAATGGCCTGAAAACCCGAACTTTGAAGAGGAAAGTTGCTTGTATGGGCGTGAAGCCTCCGTTATCGATGTCGTGCAACTGCTTCACCAAAACCCACCAGCACCTGGCGTGTATGGCTGTCTGGAGGATTTGAAGAAGATGAGAGCTGTATGTTTAAGACATGATGTTTATTCGCTCAATTTCAAGGAATTTCTGTGTGGCACACATGAGGAAGCGGACACCGAAATGGCTCTGCACGTTGCCTTTTGCTTCAGAAACGGCTTTGAAAGGATGAATGTTTGTGCTAATAATATTGATGTACCTGTGATAACAGTAGGAAAATTCGTCGTCTCCTTAACTATTTTCCTGGGGCGAATGTTGTGCCTCAACTCCTCGTGAAGTTTCTAAATTATTATATCTCCATTGATCTTTTGTTTCAAAGAACGGAGAAGCAAAAGTTGAACTCCCTGGCGTTCATTCACTGCATTTCGGGGAGTGACACAACGAGTTATTTTTTCTCCGAAGGAAAACGAAAATTCTTAGCCACCGCCAAGAAGGGCGGTCTGTACATAAAGATGCAGTGTGCAACACAGAAGTTGAGATATGAAACTTTCACGTAAGCCAGTATGTTCTCCTTCAAAGATATTGCAAAAAAGCTGAAAATCAGCACTTATGAAAGGGATCCTAATCAGTTTTCCCTCAGTCATTTACGAGTACACTTGTACCCTCGTAAGAAGGAGCTAAAGGCGTTGCCTCCTACAGAGGGGGCGTTTGTGGAACATTTTAAGCGTTCTTACTATCAGAGTGCAATTTGGAATACCTCATTGATTGCAAAACCATTGTCTGCCAAGCCCTTTGATGGATGGCAATTTTCTGAACAAGATGATGTTCTTGTTGTTTCGAGCGCTTCCGTTGGGATATTCACAACTCTTTTGTGAGTGTAGCAAAAAGTGCACCAAAAACTGTAAATGCTTTTCTCAATTTTGTGACGTTTTGTGTGCTTGTGCGGAAAGTGTGATAGTTCACCCGAAGAAGTATAACATATGCGTAATTTGTGCTTATTCTCTTTAGATTCTCTTTCTTTTTGTTTTTTGTTTTTTTGTTTTTTTTTGTCTTTTTGTTTTTTTTGTTGTTTTTTCTTCGAAAGCTCTATTATTGCAGCTAATGCTTTTATTTGGACTCAATATCTGTGCACTTTAATTTAATCCAAGTGGCTTCTGTTTTGATGCCCCTAACAAAATGGAGTTGCAGAGGTGTAGTCACCTTCCTGTGCAGCCCCAATTGCTCTGTTCCCCCCTTTTAAAAAATAACTCTAATGCAAGTACAGGAAAGTTGGTTTCTGGTGTCACCACTTGGGTATGTTTTAATAATGTGCAGTTAGGAAATCTGATTATGCTCATAACTTTTTCTTTTTTCTCTTGGTACCTTATTCTGTTTCACATTCTAAGCTCAAACCTCTCATCTAGGTCGAAAAACAGAAAATATAGCTTATGATGTCATTGATTATGCAAATTACGTTATATCTCCTTTGGCACACACAATTTTCGTTGCTCCTGCCTATATTCGTTTTCAGCAACCAATTCTGTCCCTGATAAGTTCCTCAAACCTTCTTTAGCTCGTTAAAGCCTGTGATGTTAGAATTTCTTTGGCTGGGTCCCTGAATATTTATTGTCTTTATTGGTCGACTTCTTTTAGAAGATTTTGTAATTTTATTGTATTCGGTAGCAACACACTTTGATTTTGCCCAGTTTTTTGTTTTTGCTGTTTTTTCCTCTATCGCCGACTTCAGTTTATTGCACTAATGTGGTAAGGATTTTACGCAAAATCCTAAAGTCCACCCAATCTAATCTAAGGTCCAAATGTAAATCCAAAATCTAAGGTCCACACTTTACGGTTCTTACGCAGAGTGTGGACCTCTGGCCTGCTTGATGAATATTTTTCAACATTCTAGAAAGCCGCGTAAAATTCTTTCCTGCAGCTAAATTTTTTTTGCTCGTCATTGAGCCAGAGTCAACATTTTGTAAGATATATATGGATTTTTTTTATTGCCGCCGTAAAAAAAAAACAAAAAAAAAACTGTCTGACGTTCTTCCACCAGGCTTTCGTTTCTCCGAGCCGTGTTTCTGCTTTCCAGCGGAAAGCAGAATATTTTATTTTTGACGCCATTTCTGTTTAAGATATTGAGTTTGTTATTTTATTTTCTGTGTTTGGGACTGAACTATAAGAACGCTATTGCATGTGCCTCCTATAGTTTAATAGTCTTTTATTTTAAGAGAATTGTGGATTTTTCTTTGCTGCTTTTTAGTGGTGACATTAGAAAGTTGTCTCACGGCAAAAAAATGAATTCTTGAACAAATACAGCAAATATTTTATTTTTAACGTCAAACAGTACTCTTTGAAGAGCAGATGAATACATTTCCATCAGTTTTTCCTTTACAATTTTTTTCGTGAAAGGCGAATTTATTAGGAGAATTTAGGAGAATTTATTAGGAGAATTTATTAGGAGAATTTATTAGGAGAATTTAGAAAGGCTGACAGCTCCTCTTTTCTGTTAGCACCAGAAAAAAATTATTCTGTTAGCACCAGAAAAGCACCAGAAAAAAATAATTTTACTCAAAACGAGCTAAGAGCTGAATCATTACAGATATAGCTGGCGGGAAAAAAGGCTCCACTCCTATCCCCCCACACCAACTTTTAGAAAAAAGATATCCCTTTCTGGACGGGAATCACGCTGTAGTTTTGAACTTGTATGATTAAAGAGCCAAAGTTGGCACGTGGAGCCTCAACCACCCTTCCCACGACCATCCTACTGCTAATCTTTTAGCCTAAAGGTAGAAATATTGCACCTTGTTTGAGTTGGAATCTTGCTAGAATTTTAAACCAGTAGGCTATAACTTGAGGACGGAAATTGGAAATTGGCCTCTCTACAGCCACCTTTCGATCGTACCTCATCGCCAACCTTATAGTAATTAAATAAAAGTAACAAATTTTTTTAACTGAAAGTAAGGAGCGACATTAAAACTTAAAACGAACAGAAATTATTCCGTATATGAAAGGGGCTGTCCCCTCCTCAACGCCTCGCTCTTTACGCGAAAGTTTTTTATTGTTTAAACAAAATAGAGTTGTGAGAAAGTCAAACTTTAGCGTAAAGAGCAAGGCGTTGAGGAGGGGAAAGCCTCTTTCATATACGGAATAATTTCTGTTCGTTTTAAGTAATAATGTCGCTCCTTACTTTCAGTTAAAAAAACTTGTTTTTTTAATTCAATTTTTGAAAGTTTTTGAATATATGCAGGTTTTGATCTTGGCTCACAGTACATGAATAATTAAAACAAAATTTTCATACTAATTTACTTTTATTTGGTTAAATGGCTTTCTCGAAACTTGTTTCATTTTATTTACGAACGTTTTATTAGTAATAAATATACGTATCTTACGAATTAACTTACGTAACGAACTTGTATATTCATATATTTTTAATACATATATTAGGGGGTTCGCCCCCTAGTCAATACCTTGCTCTTTAAGTAAAAGTTCAAATTTTGTTCCAATTCTTTAAAAATGACCGCTTAATCACAAAGGCCGTTAATTAGAATAAATAGCTCTTATGAAAGTACTAAAAAATCTCTCGCTTAAAGAGTGAGGTATTGACTAGGGGATGACCGATCAAATATGTAATATTTTCTATTCGTTTTAAGTTTGGATGTAGCTTCTGTTGCAGTTGAACAACTTGTTTTTTTTTATATTTAATTACTGATCTATTTTTAAATAATGCTGGGAAATCCGGCGTCCCCTTCATAGCAATTTCCCTTCCCCCATGAAAACTTCCTTCATGGAAAGTTCCTCCTAAATATCCCCCGACCCTAGGCACGTACACAGGAATTTGTTTCGGGGGGGGGGGCCAAATCCTTCAAACCCATTATTCTGTGAGAAAAATCAGAAAATTATGGGTAAATGAAAAAAATCGCGAGATTTCGGGGGGCGGGGTCCCGGGCCCAGAGGCCCCCCCTGCGTCAGTCCCTGCACAACACTCCCCCCCACTACCAGTAAAAATCTCCCCTGAAAACGTCTGTACTGTATACTTCCCAATAACCAATACTATATGTTAACATTGGGTAAAGTTCATAGCTTTAAGCCCTCCTCCCGGGAACGTCGGGGGATTAAGTCATCTAAAAATACATACTTATAATATTTTCGAACATGCTGAACAAAATGGCTATCTCAAAATTTTGATCAGGTGACTTTGGGAAAACAATGAGCGTGGGAGGGGACCTAGTTGCCCTCCATTTTTTTGGTCACTTAAAAAGGGCACTAGAACTTTTAATTTCCATTCAAATGAGCCCTCCCACGATATTCTAGGACCACTGGGTCGATACGATCACCCCTGGGGAAAAAAATAAATAAAAATAAACACGCACCCGTGATATTTCTTGTGGCAAAAAATGCAAAATTCCACATTTTTGTAGAAAGGAGCTTGAATCCTCTACAGTAGGGTTCTCTGATACGCTGAATATGATGGTGTGATTTTCATCAAGGTTCTATAGCTTTTAGGGGGTCTTTCCCCCTTTTTTAGAAAATCAGCCAAATTTTCTCAGGCGCGTAACTTTTGATAGGTGAAATTAAACTTGATGAAAATTACATATTTGAAATCAAAATTAAAATCTGATTCTTTTGATGTATCTATTGGTATCACAATTCCCTTTTTTAGAGTTTCGGTTACCATTGAGCCGGGTCGCTCCTTACTTACAGTTCGTTACCACGAACTGTTTGAAACAATAGGAATCCTGTGCCTTTTTAACCTAAGACCACACAAGGAGTTTAATATAGTATCATGGGCAGCGCGCTAGTAGAAAGCTATCTTATACTCCCACGAGTACACCATATATGGGCATAGAGTCCCTAGGGAGAACACCTGTGCTGTCAGTCGTGACGAGTACACCATATATGGGCATAGAGTCCCTAGGGAGAACAACAGTGCTGTCAGTCGTGATGGGGCACCATATATGGGCATGGAATCCCCAGGGAGAACACCTGTGCTGTCAGTCCCACGAGAACACCATATATGGGCATGGAATCCCCAGGGAGAACAGGTTTCGGAGAAATGTCTCCGGGCAAAGTTTATTAACGTCTGACAGATGATGTCAAGGTTGATTGTTTCCGGGCGAAGTTCATTAATATCTAACAGATGATGTCAAGGTTGATTGTTTCCGGGCGAAGTTCATTAATGTCTGACAGATGATGTCAAGGTTGATTGATTTGTTGGTGTTCATCCAGGAGAATTGACTCCGGGCGAATGTCTTGATCTTAGAGATGAAGAGATTAACGCGGGAAAGGATTTCCTAGGAATTTCAAATGTGACAGCGCAGGGATGTCAAAACAAAGGGAACACGCTGAAATTACGTTTAGAGATTATTTGGGCGAAACCATTTTAGGCTTTTTAGGGATTATTTGGGCGAAACCGTTTTAGGCATTTTAGGGAATTATTCGGCCGAAACAGTTATGGATTTCTGAGGAATTGATTACCTAATCGGTAGAACCCTATCAGAAGGTCATGACGGGAATCCATATATGGACATAGAATGACGTAATCGATTAGGATAGTTGGATTTCTGAGAAATTGATTACATAATCAGTAGAACCCTATCAGGAGGTCATGATGGGAGTCCATATATGGGCATAGAATGACGTAATCGACAAGGACGGTTGGAATATTTCAGTAGTAGTTCGTCGTGGTTTACCTTGTTACTGTTACATTCTATTAATTTTTCAAAGTTCATTTTCAATTTCTTTCGTTGAAATGCAAGAGTTGGAATATTTCAGTAGTGTTTTGTCGTGGTTTACTTTGTCACAGTTACATTCTCTTGATTTTTAAAAGTTCATTTTGTATTTCTTTCGTTGAAATGCAAGATTTGGAATATTTCAGTAGCGTTTTGTTGTAGTTTACCTTGTCACAGTTACATTCTCTTAACTTTTGAAAGTTCATTTTGAATTTCTTTCATTGAAATGCAAGGGTTGGATTATTTCAGTAGTGTTTTGTCGTGGTTTACCATTTCACAGTTACATTCTCTTGATTTTTAAAAGTTCATTTTCGGTTTCTTTCATTGAAATGCAAGAGTTGGAATATTTTAGTAGTGTATTGTTGTGGTTTGCCTTGTCACAGTTACATTCTTTCGATTTTTGAAAGTTTATTTTTAATTTCTTTCATTGAAATGCAAGAGTTGGATTATTTCAGTAGTGTTTTGTTGTGGTTCACCTTGTCACAGCTACATTCTCTTGATTTTTCTAAGTTCATTTTGAATTTCTTTCGTTGAAATGAAAGAGTTGGAATATTTCAGTAGTGTTTTGTAGTGCTTTAGCTAGTCACAGTTACATTTTCATAATTTTTCAAAGTTCATTTTGAATTTCTTTCGTTGAAATGCAAGAGTTGGAATATTTCAGTAGTGTTTTTTTGTGGTTTACACTGTCACACTTACATTATCTGTATTTTTAAAATTTCAGTTTGGATTTATTTCGTTGAAATGCAAGAATTAGATTGTTTAAATAGTGCTTTGTCTTCGTTTACAGTGTCTCAGTTAAATTCGATTACTTTTTGTACTTTTATTTCGATTTTCTTTCGCAAAACGGCAGGATATTGAATATTTCATTAGTGTTTTTTAATGTTTTACAGTGTCAAAGTCGCATTCTCTTAATTTTTCAAAGTTTGTTGTAAATTTCTTTTATTCAAATGACAGGTGTGGATTCTTAAAGTAAAGATTTTTCATGACTTAATTTGTCACAGTAAAATTTTCTTGATTTTTCAAAGTTCATTTTGGATTTCTTTAATTGAAATGCAAGAGTTGGAATATTTCAGTAGTGTTTTGTTGTGATCTACCTTGTCACAGATACATTCTTTTGATTTTCACAGCTCATTTTGGATGTCTCTTGTTGAAATTCAAGAATTTGAATATTCCGGTAGCGTTTTTTCCTGGTTTACCTTGTGACACTTACATTCTCATTATTTTTCAAATCTCACTTATGACTATCTTTAGTTGAAATGCGAGATTTGGAATATTTCAGTAGTGTTTTGTTGTGGTTTACAGTGTCACAGTTACATTCTCTTGATTTTTCAAAGCTCATTTCGAATTTCTTTCATTAAAATGCAAGAGCTTAAATATTTCAGTAGTTTTTCGGCACGGTTTACGTTGTAACAGTTACATTTTCTCGAATCGTCAAAATTTATTTTGAGTTTCTTTCATTGAAATGCAAGAGTTGGATTATATCAGTAGTGTTTTGTTATGGTTTACCATGTCATAGTTACATTTTCTTGATTTTTCAAAGTTCATTTGAATTTATTTCATTGAAATGAAAGAGTTGGAATATTTCAGTAGTGTTTTGTTGTGGTTTACCATGTCACAGTTACATTCTCTTGATTTTTCAAAGTTCATTTTGGATTTCTTTCATTGAAATGCAAGAGTTGGATTATTTCAGTAGTGTTTTGATGTGGTTTACATTGTCACAGTTACACTCTCTTGATTTTTCAAAGTTCATTTTGGATTTGTTTCGTTGAAATGCAAGAGTTGGAATATTTCAGTAGTGTTTTGATGTGGTTTACATTGTCATAGTTATATTCTCTTGATTTTTCAAAGTTCATTTTGGTTTTTTTTTCCTTGAAATGAAAGAGTTGGCATATTTCAATATTTTTTTTTTATGTTTTACGTAGTCACAGTTAAATTATATTTATTTTTCAAAGTTCGTTTTGGATTTCTTTCTTTGAAATACAAGAGGTGGTTTATGTCAGTAGTGTTTTTTCGTGGTTTACCTTGTCACAGTTACATTCTCTTGATTTTTCAAAGTTCATTTTGAATTTCTGTCGTTGAAATGCAGGAGTTGGAATATTTCAGTAGTGTTTTGTTGTGGTTTACCTTGTCACAGTTACATTCTCTTGATTTTTCAAAGTTCATTTCAAATTTCTTTCGTTGAAATGCAAGAGTTGGAATATGTCAGTAGTGTTTTGTCGTGGTTTACCTTGTCACAGTTACATTTTCTTGATTTTTTCAAAGTTCATTGGAATTTCTTTCATTGAAATGCAAGAGTTGGATTATTTCAGTAGTGTTTTGTTGTGATTTACCTTGTCATAGTTACATTTTCTTGATTTTTCAAAGTTCATTTTTAATTTCTTTCATTGAAATGTGAGAGTTGGAATATTTCAGTAGTGTTTTGTCGTGGTTTACCTTCTCACAGTTATATTCTCTTGATTTTTCAAAGTTCATTTTGAATTTCATTCATTGAAATGCAAGAGTTGGATTATTTCAGTAGTGTTTTGTCGTGGTTTACCATGTCAAAGTTACATTCTCTTTATTTTTTAAAGTTCATTTTGAATTTCTTTCGTTGAAATGTAAGAGTTGGAATATTCTTCAGTAGTGTTTTCTTGTGGTTTACCTTAACACAGTTACATTCTCTTAATTTTTCAAAGTTCATTTTGAATTTCTATCATTGAAATGCAAGAGTTGGAATATTTCAGTAGTTTGTTTTGTTGTGGTCTACCTTTTCACAGTTACATTTTCTTGATTTTTCAAAGTTCATTTTGAATTTCTTTCGTTGAAATGCAAGAGTTGGAATATTTCAGTAGTGTTTTTGCATTGTTTACCTTGTAACAATTACATTCTCTTGATTTTTCAAATTTCATTTTGGATTTCTTTCTTTGAAATGCAAGAATTATGATATTTCACTAGTGTTTTGTCATGGTTTACCATGTCACAGCTACATTCTCTTGATTTTTCAAAGTTCAATTTGAATTTCTCTCGTTGAAATGCAAGAGTTGGAATATTTCAGTAGTTTTTTGTGGCGGTTTACCTTGTCACAGTTATATTCTCTTAAATTTTTCAAAGATCATTTTGAATTTCTATCATTGAAATGCAAGAGTTGGAATATTTCAGCAGTGTTTTGTCGTGATTTACCTTGTCACAGTTACATTCTCTTAATTCTTCAAAGTTCATTTTGAGTTTCTTTCGATGAAATGCAAGAGTTGGAATATTTCAATAGTGTTTTGTCGTGGTTTACCTTGTCACAGTTACATTCTTGATTTTTCAAAGTTCATTTTGAATTTCTTTCATTGAAATGCAAGAGTTGGAAATATTTCAGTAGTGTTTTGTTGTGGTTTACCTTGTCAGAGTTACATTCTCTTGATTTTTGGAAGTTCATTTCGAATTTCTTTCATTGAAATGCAAGAGTTGGAATATTTAAATAGTGTTCTGTCGTGGTTTACCTTGTTACAGTTACATTCTCTTGATTTTTCAAAGTTCACTTTGGTTTTCTTTCGGTGAAATGCAAGAGTTGGAATATGTCAGTAGTGTTTTGTTGTGGTTTAACTAGGCACACCTATAGTTTCTTAATTTTTCGAAATTCATTTTATATTTCTTTCGTCTAAATGAAAAAGCTCGAATACTTTAATAGTTTATAGTTGGATTTACCTAGTCGCAATTAAATTTTCAGTATTTTACGAAGGTTAGGTTACTTTATTATTATTTAACTGAGTGAGTTGAAATATTTGAGTAATGTTTTGTTGTGGTTAAATTAATAAAAGTAGCACTGGCTTGATTTTTCACACTTGAATTTGAATACTTTTTGTTGAAATGCAAGAGTTGGAATATTTCAGCAGTGTTTCTTCATGGTTTACGTTGTCACAGTTACATTCTCTTAATTTTTCATAGTTCATTTTGAATTTCTTTCATTGAAATGCAAAAATTGGAATATTTTAGTAGTGTTTTGTTGTGGTTTAGCTTGTCACGGTAACATTCTCTTAATTTTTCAAAGTTCATTTTGTATTTCGTTCATTGAAATGCAAGAGTTGGAATATTTCAGTAGTGTTTTGTCATGGTTTACCTTGTCACAGTTACATTCTCTTAATTTTTCAAAGTTCATTTTGAATTTCTTTCGTTGAAATGCAAGAGTTGGAATATTTCAGTAGTGTTTTGTTGTGCTTTACATTGTCACAGTTATATTCTCTTAATTTTTCAAAGTTCATTTTTAATATATTTCTTTGAAATGAAAGAGTTGGAATATTTCAGTAGTGTCTTGTCTTGGTTTACCTTGTCACAGTTACATTCTCTTAATTTTTCATAGTTCATTTTGAATTTCTTTCGTTGAAATGAAAGAGTTGGAATATTTCAGTAGTGTTTTTTTATAGTTTACATTGTCACAGTCGAATTCTCTTAATGTTTCAAAGTTTATTTTAAATATCTTTTATTGAAATGCATGGGTTGGATTATTTCAATAGTGTTTTGTCGTGGTTTACCTTGTCACAGTTACATTTTCTTGATTTTTCAAAGTCCATTGATTTTTCAAAGTCAAATTAAGAGAATGTAGATGTGACAAGGTAAACCACAACAAAACACTACTGAAATATTCCAACTCTTGCATTTCACCGAAAGAAAACCAAAGTGAGCTTTAAAAATCAACAGAATGTAACTATTATAAGGTAAACCATGACAGAAAACTACTGAAATATTCCAACTCTTGCATTTCACAAAAGAAATCCAAAATGAACCTTGAAAAATCAAGAGAATGTAACTGTGACAAGGTAAACCACGACAAAACACTGCTGAAATATTCCAACTTTTGCATTTCAACGAATGAAATCCAAAATGTGCTTTGAAAAATCAAAGAGAATGTAACTGTGACAAGGTAAACCATGACAAAACATTACTGAAATATTCCAACTCTTGCATTTCAACGAATGAAATTCAAAATGAACTTTGAAAAATCAAGAGAATGTATCTGTGACAAGGTAAACCATGACAAAACAATACTGAAATATTCCAACTCTTGCATTTCAACTAAAAGAAATACAAAATGAACTTTGAAAAATTAAGAGAATGCAACTGTGACAAGGTAAACCATGACAAAACACTACTGAAATATTCCAAATCTTGCATTTCAATGAAAGAAATTCAAAATGAACTTTGAAAAATCAAGAGAATGTAACTGTGATAAGGTAAACCATGACAAAACACTACTGAAATATTCCAACTCTTGCATTTCAACGAAAGAAATTCAAAATGAACTTTGAAAAATCAAGAAAATGTAACAATGATAATGTAAACCACAACAGAACACTACTGAAATATTCCAACTCTTGCATTTCAACGAAATAAATCCAAAATGAACTTTGAAAAATTAAGAGAATGTAACTGTGACTAGGTAAACCACGCAAAACACTATTGAAATATTCCAACTCTCGCATTTCAATGAAAGAAATTCAAAATGAAGTTTGAAAAATCAAGAGAATGTAACTGTGACAAGGTAAACCACAACAAAACACTACTGAAATATTCCAACTCTTGCATTTCACCGAAAGAAAACCAAAGTGAACTTTGAAAAATCAAGAGAATGTAACTGTGACAAGGTAAACCACGACAGAACACTACTGAAATATTCCAACTCTTGCATTTCACAAAAGAAATTCGAAATGAACTTTGAAAAATCAAGAGAATGTAACTGTGACAAGGTAAACCACGACAAAACACTGCTGAAATATTCCAACTTTTGCATTTCAACGAAAGAAATCCAAAATGTGCTTTGAAAAATCAAAGAGAATGTAACTGTGACAAGGTAAACCATGACAAAACACTACTGAAATATTCCAACTCTTGTATTTCAACGAAAGAAATTCAAAATGAACTCTGAAAAATCTAGAGAATGTAACTGTGAAAAGGTAAACCATGACAAAACAATACTGAAATATTCTAACTCTTGCAATTCAATGAAAAAAATAATCCAAAATGAACTTTGAAAAATCAAGAGAATGTAACTGTGACAAGGCAAACCACGACAAAACACTACTGAAATATTCCGACTCTTGCATTTCAATGAAAGAAATTCAAAATGAACTTTGAAAAATCAAGAGAATGTAACTGTGATAAGGTAAACCATGACAAAACACTACTGAAATATTCCAACTCTTGCATTTCAACGAAAGAAATTCAAAATGAACTTTGAAAAATGAAGAAAATGTAACAATGATGATGTAAACCACAACAGAACACTACTGAAATATTTCAACTCTTGCATTTCAACGAAAGAAATCCAAAATGAACTTTGAAAAATTAAGAGAATGTAACTGTGACTAGGTAAACCACGCAAAACACTATTGAAATATTCCAACTCTTGCATTTCAATGAAAGAAATTCAAAATGAAGTATGAAAAATCAAGAGAATGTAACTGTGACAAGGTAAACCATGACAAAACACTACTGAAATATTCCAACTCTTGCATTTCAATGAAATAAATACAAAATGAACTTTGAAAAATCAATAAAATGTAACTGTGATGATGTGAACCACAACATAACAGTACTGAAATATTTCAACTCTTGCATTTCAACAAAACTAAAGCAAAATAAACTTTATAAAATTAAGAGACTGTACATGCGACTAAGTCATCCCCGCAATATTCTCCTGAAGTATAGGAGAGCTCGCGTTTAGATGAAATAGACCGAAAATGAACATTAAACAATTAAGAGACTGTAAGTGTGACAAGATAAACCACAACAAAACACTAGTGAAATATTCCAACTCTTGCATTTCACCGAAACAAAACCAAAGTGAACTTTAAAAAATCAAGAGAATGTAATTGTGACAAGGTAAACCACGACAGAACACTACTGAAATATTCCAACTCTTGCATTTCAATGAAAGAAATTCAAAATGAAATTTGAAAAATCAAGAGAATGTAACTCTGACAAGGTAAACCACAACAAAACACTACTGAAATATTTCAAATCTTGCATTTCAATGAAAGAAATTCAAAATCAACTTTGAAAAATCAAGATAATGTAACTGTGATAAGGTAAACCACAACAAAACACTATTAAAATATTCCAACTCTTGCATTTCATCGAAAGAAATTCAAAATGAACTTTCAAAAATTAAGAGAATGTAACTGTGACAAGTTAAATCACGACAAAACACTGCTGAAAAATTCCAACTCTTGCATTTCAATGTACGAAATTCAAAATGATCTTTGAAAAATTTAAGAGAATATAACTGTGACAAGGTAAACCACAACAAAACACTACTGAAATATTCCAACTCTTGCATTTCAACGTAAGAAATTCAAAATGAACTTTGAAAAATCAAAAGAATGTAACTGTGACATGGTAAACCATGATAAAACACTGGTAAAATAATCCAACTCTTGCATTTCAAAGAAAAGAATCCAAAATTAACTGTGAAAAATCAAGAGAATGTAACTGTTACAAGGTAAACCACAATAAAACACTACTGAAATAATCCAACTCATGCATTTCAACGAAAAAAATCCAAAATGAACTTTGAAAAATTAAGAGAATGTAACTGTGTTAAGGTAAACCATAAGAAAACACTACTGAAATATTCCAACTCTTACATTTTAACGAAAGAAATTCAAAATGAACTTTGAAAAATCAAGAGAATGTAACTTTGACATGTTAAACCACGACAAAACACTACTGAAATAATCCAACTCTTGCATTTCAATGAAAGAAATTCAAAATGAACTTTGAAAAATCAAGAGAATGTAACTGTGAGAAGGTAAACCACGACAAAACACTACTGAAATATTCCAACTCTCACATTTCAATGAAAGAAATTCAAAATGAACTTTGAAAAATTAAGAGAATGTAACTGTGACAAGGTAAACCACAACAAAACACTACTGAAATAATCCAACTCTTGCATTTCAATGAAAAAAATTCAAATGAACTTTGAAAAATCAAGAAAATGTAACTGTAACAAGGTAAACCACGACAAAACACTACTTAAATATTCCAACTCTTGCATTTCAATGAAAGAAATTCAAAAAGAACTTTGAAAAATCAAGAAAATGTATCTGTGACAAGGTAAAGCGTGACAAAACACTACTGACATATTCCAACTCTTGCATTTCAACAATAGAAATTCAAAATGAACTTTGAAAAATCAAGAAAATGGAACTGTGACGAGGTAAACCATAACAAAACACTACTGAAATATTCCAACTCTTGCATTTCAACGAAAGAAAAACCAAAATGAACTTTGAAAAATCAAGAGAATGTAACTGTGACAACGTAAACCACAACAAAACGCGAATGAAATATCTTAACTCTTGCTTGTCAACGAAAGAAATCCAAAATGTTATTTGAAAAATCAAGATACTGTAATAGTAACAAGGTAAATCAACACAAAAAATTACTGAAATATTCCAACTCTTGCATTTCAATGAAAGAAATTCAAAATTAACTTTGAAAAATCATAAGAATGTATCTGTTACAAGGTAAACCATGACAAAACACTACTGAAATATTCCAACTCTTGCATTTCAACGAAAAGAAATTCAAAATGAACTTTGAAAAATTAAGATAATGTAACTCTGACAAGGTAAACCATGACAAAACACTACTGAAATATTCCAACTCTTGCATTTCAAGGAATGAAATTCAAAATCAACTTTGAAAAATAAAGAGAATGTATCTGTGACAAGGTAAACCATGACAAAACATTACTGAAATATTCCAACTCTTGCATTTCAAAGAAATGAAATTCAAAATGAACTTTGAAAAATTAAGAGAATGTAACTGTGACAAGGTAAACCATGACAAAACACTACTGAAATGTTACAACTCTTGCATTTCAAAGAAAAAAATCAAAAATTAAATTTGAAAAATAAAGGGAAAGTAAATGTAACAAGGTAAACCAAAACAAAACACTACTGAAATATTCCAACTCTTGCATTTCAACGAAAGAAATTCAAAATGAACTTTGAAAAATCAAGCAAATGTAACTGTGATAAGCTAAACCACAACAGAACACTACTGAAATATTCCAACTCTTGCATTTCAACGAAAGAAATCCAAAATGAACTTTGAAAAATTAAGAGAATGTAACTGTGACTAGGTAAACCACGCAAAACACTATTAAAATATTCCAACTCTTGCATTTCATCGAAAGAAATTAAAAATGAACTTTGAAAAATTAATAGAATGTAAGTATGACAAGGTAAACCACAACAAAACACTACTGAAATATTCCAATTCTTGCATTTCACCGAAAGAAAACCTAAGTGAACTTTGAAAAATCAACATAATGTAACTGTGACAAGGTAAACCACGACAGAACACTCCTGAAATATTCCAACTCTTGCATTTCAATGAAAGAAATTCGAAATGAAATTTTGAAAAATCAAGAGAATGTAACTCTGACAAGGTAAACCACAACAAAACACTACTGAAATATTCCAACTCTTTCATTTCAATGAAAGAAATATAAATTTAACTTTGAAAAATCAAGAAAATGTAACTGTGACAAGGTAAACCACGACAAAACACTATTGAAATATTCCAACTCTTGCATTTCATCGAAAGAAATTCAAAATGAACTTTGAAAAATTAAGAGAATGTAACTGTGACAAGGTAAATCACGACAAAACACTGCTGAAATATTCCAACTCTTGCATTTCAATGATAGAAATTCAAAATGAGCTTTGAAAAATTAAGAGAATATATCTGTGACAAGGTAAACCGCAACAAAACACTACTGAAATATTTCAACTCTTGCATTTCAACGTAAGAAATTCAAAATGAACTTTGAAAAATCAAAAGAATGTAGCTGTGACATGGTAAACCATGACAAAACACTAGTGAAATATTCCAACTCTTGCATTTCAATGAAAGAAATTCAAAATGAACTTTGAAAAATCAAGAAAATATAACTGTGACAAGGTAAACCAAAACAAAACACTACTGAAATATTCCAACTCTTGCATTTCAAGGAAAGAAATTCAATATGAACTTTTAAAAATCAAGATAATGTAACTGTGAAAAGGTAAACCACAACAAAACACTACTGAAATATTCCAACTCTTGCATTTCAATGATAGAAATTCAAAATGAACTTTGAAAAATTAAGAGAATGTAACTGTGTTAAGGTAAACCACCAGAAAAACACTACTGAAATATTCCAACTCTCACATTTCAATGAAAGAAATTCAAAATAAACTTTGAAAAATTAAGAGAATGTAACTGTGAGAAGGTAAACCACGACAAAACACTACTGAAATATTCCAACTCTCACATTTCAATGAAAGAAATTCAAAATGAACTTTGAAAAATTAAGAGAATGTAACCTTGACAATGTAAACTACTTCAAACCGCTACTTAAATAATCCATCTCTTGCATTTCAATTAAAGGAATTCAAATTAACTTTTAAAAATCAAGAGAATGTAAGTATGACAGTATAAACCATTACGAAACCCTCCTGACATATTCCAACTCTTGCATTTCATTGAAAGAACTTTAAAAAGAGCTTTGAAAAATCAAGAGAATGTATTTGTGACAAGGTAAACCACAACAAAACACTACTGAAATATTCCAACTCTTGCATTTCAACGAAAGAAATTCAAAATGAACTTTGAAAAATCAAGAAAATGTAACTGTGATGACGTAAACCATAACAAAACACTACTGAAATATTCCAACTCTTGCATTTCAACGAAAGAAATTCAAAATGAACTTTCAAAAATAAAAAGAATGAAACTGTGGCAAGGCAAACCATGACAAAACACTACTGAAATATTCCAACTCTTGCATTTCAACGAAAGAAATTCAAAATGAACTTTGAAAAATTAAGAAAATGTGACTGTGACAAGGTAAACCATGACAAAACACTATTGAAATATTCCATCTCTTGCATTTCAACGAAAAAAAAACCAAAGTGAACTTTGAAAAATCAATAGAATGTAACTGTGACAAGGTAAACCACATCAAAACACTACTGAAATATTCCAACTCTTGCATTTCAACGAAAGAAATCCAAAATGAACTTTGAAAAATCAAGAGAGTGTAACTGTGACAATGTAAACCACATCAAAACACTACTGAAATAATCCAACTCTTGCATTTCAATGAAAGAAATCCAAAATGAAGTTTGAAAAATCAAGAGAATGTAACTGTGACATGGTAAACCACGACAAAACACTACTGAAATAATCCAACTCTTGCATTTCAATGAAAGAAATTCAAAATGAGCTTTGAAAAATCAAGAGAATGTAACTGTGACACTGTAAACCACAACAAAACACTACTGAAATATTCCAACTCTCGCATTTCAATGAAAGAAATCCAAAATAAACTTTGAAAAATTAATAGAATGTAACTTTGACAAGGTAAAGTAAAACATATGGAAATACATATAGAAATTCACATTTTGTGAATTTCTATCATCACTGTCTATTAAAAGGATTTTATCCCTATTTGAACTTTTATTTATCGTCAAAGAAATTCAAAATGAACTTTGAAAAATTAAGAGAATGTAACTGCGACAAGGTAAACCATGACAAAACACTACTGAAATTTTCCAGCTCTTGCATTTCAACGAAAGAAATTCAAAATGAACTTTGAAAAATCAACAGAATGTAACTATGACAAGGTAAACCACATCAAAACACTACTGAAATATTCCAACTCTTGCATTTCAATGAAATAAATTCAAAATAAACTTTGAAAAATCGAGAGAATGTAACTGTGACAAGGTAAACCACTACAAAACACTACTGAAATATTCCAACTCTTGCCTTTCAATGAAGGAAATTCAAAATGAACTTTTAAAAATCAAGAGAATGTAACTGTGACATGGTAAACCACGACAAAACACTACTGAAATAATCCAACTCTTGCATTTCAATGAAATAAATTCAAAATGAACTTTGAAAAATCGAGAAAATGTAACTCTGATAAGGTGAATCACAACAAAACATTACTGAAATATTCCAACCCTTGCATTTCAATTAAAGATATTCAAAATAAACTTTCTAAAATTTAGAGAATGTAACTGTGACAAGGTAAACTACAACAAAACACTACTGAAATATTCCAACTCTTGCATTTCTGCGAAATAAATCGAAAATGAACTTTTAAAAATCAAGAGAATGTAACTGTGACAAGGTAAACCACGACAAAACATTACAGAAATATTCTAACTCGTGCAAATCAACGAAAGAAAACTAAAATGAACTGTGAAAAATCAAGAGAATGTAACTCTGAAATGGTAAACCACGACAAACCACTACTGAAATATTCCAGTTGTCCTAGTCGATTACGTAATTCAATGCCCATATATGGACTCCCGTCAAGACCTTCTGATAGGGTTCTACCGATTATGTAATCAATTTCTCAGAAATCCATCCGTCCTAATCGATTACGTCATTCTATGTCCATATTAGGATTCCCGTCATGACCTTCTGATAGGGTTCTACCGATTATGTAATCAATTTCTCAGAAATCCATAACTGTTTCGGCCAAATAATTCCCTAAAATGCCTAAAACGGTTTCGCCCAAATAATCCCTAAAATGCCTAAAATGGTTTCGCCCAAATAATCTCTAAACGTAATTTCAGCGTGTTCCCTTTGTTTTGACATCCCTGCGCTTTCACATTTGTAATTCCTAGGAAACCCTTTCCCGCGTTAATCTCTTCATCTCTAAGATCAAAACATTCGCCCGGAGTCAATTCTCCTAGATGAACACTAACAAATCAATCAACCTTGACATCATCTGTCAGACATTAATGGACTTCGCCCGGAAACAATCAACCTTGACATCATCTGTCAGATATTAATGAACTTCGCCCGGAAACAATCAACCTTGACATCATCTGTCAGACGTTAATAAACTTTGCCCGGAGACATTTCTCCGAAACCTGTTCTCCCTGGGGATTCCATGCCCATATATGGTGTACTCGTGGGACTGACAGCACACGTGTTCCCCCTGAGGATTCCATGCCCATATATGGTGCCCCGTCACGACTGACAGCACAGGTGTTCTCCCTAGGGACTCTATGCCGATATATGGTGTTCTCGTCACGACTGACAGCACAGGTGTTCTTCCTAGGGACTCTATGCCCATATATGGTGTACTCGTGGGAGTATGAGATAGCTTTCTACTCGCGCTAGCGCTGCCTAAGTGAAGAACGATGTGGGTACAATGTGTTTTTTTTTTTTTTTCTCCATACCTGGGCACTTCGTATCGAAGGAGTTGTCGTAGAAACTTTGAAAATGGCTCATTCGATTGGAAATTGGAGTGGCTAGTGCCCTTGTTAATAGTAGAAAGTGATTGGAGGGCAACTAGCAACCCCCCCCCCCGCCCATCATTCCCCCAAACACATCCAATCAAAATTTTGAGATAGTCATTTTGTTCAGCGTGGTTAATTTCAAGATAGAAAACTATTGATTTGTGAACTATTCGGTGAACTATTGATTTCCAATAGTTCACCGTAGTTGATTTCCAATAGAAAATACATTTTTGAGGAGGACACTCCCCAACAACCCTCAGGGAAAGGGTTTTAAGTTATGTTCTGGGGTATATAAGCTTTTTATAGAAGACTTTGTCATAGAAACTTCAAAATGGGCTCATTTGATTGGAAATCCAAAGGGTTAGTGCCCTTTTTAACAGTTAAAAGTGATTGGAGGTCAACTAGCCCCCCCACGTCCATCATTCGCCCAAACACATCGAATCAAAATTCTGGGATAGCCGTTTCGTTTAGCGTAGGCTAGTTGATTTCCAGATAGAAAAAATGTTTTTTAGAAGGACACTCCCCCACAACCCTCAGGGCAAGGGTTCTAAGTTATGCCCTGGGGACAAATAAGGTTTTTATAGAAGGTGTTGTCGTAGAAACTTCAAAAAAGATAATTCGATTGGAAATTCAAAGGGCTAGTGCCCTTTTTAATCGTCGAAAGTGATTGGAGGGCAACTATCCCCCCTCTTATGCCCATCATTCCCCCAAACACATCCAATCAAAATTTTGAGACAGCCATTTTGTTCAGCGTTGTTGATTTCTAGAGAGAAAAAATGTTTTTGAGTAGGAAACTCCCCCACAACCCTCAGGGCAAGGGTTTTAAGTTATACCCAGGGGGTATATAATGTTTTTATAGAAGGCGTTGTCGTAGAAACTTCAAAAAAAGCTCATTCGATTGGAAATTCAAAGGGCTAGTGCCCTTTTTAATAGTCAAAAGTGATTGGAGGGCAACTAGCCCCCCCACGACCTTCATTCCCCCAAACACATCCAATAAAAATTTTGAGATAGCCATTTTGTTCAGCGTAGTTGATTTACAAATAGAAAATATATTTTTGACGAGGATACTCCGCCACAGCCCTCAGGGCGATGGTTTTAAGTTATGCCCTGGGGGCATATAAGGTTTTTTATAGAAGATGTTGTCGTGGAAACTTCAGAAAAGGGCTCATTCGAATTGAAATTCAAAGGGCTAGTGCCTCTTTTAATAGTCGAAAGTGATTAGTAATATTTTTTGTTGTTGTTGTTGTTTAGACCAGGGCACTTCATATCAAAGGAGTTGTCATGGGAACTTCAAAAGGGGCGAAAGAAGGCGTTGTCGTAGAAACTTCAAATTAGGCTCACTCGATTGGAAATTCAAAGGGCTAGTTCCTATCTTAATAGTCAAAAGTGATTTGAGGGGAACTAGCCCCTCCCCCACGCCCATCATTCTCCCAAACACATCCAATTAAAATTTTAAGATAGCCATTTTGTTCAGCATAGTTGATTTCCAAATAGAAAATATATTTTTGAGGAGGACACTCCCCAACAACCCTCAGGGCAAGAGTTTTAAGTTATATCCTGGGGTATATAAGGTTTTTATAGAAGACGTTGTCATAGAAACTTCAAAAGGGGCTCATTTGATTAGAAATCCAAAAGGGCTAGTGCCCTTTTTAATAGTTGAAAGTGATTGGAGGGCAACTAGCCCCCCCCCCCACGTCCATCATTCGCCCAAACACATCGAATCAAAATTTTGGGATAGCCGTTTCGTTTAGCGTAGGCTAGTTGATTTCCAGATAGAAAAAATGTTTTTTAGAAGGACACTCCCCCACAACCCTCAGGGCAAGGGTTTTAAGTTATGCCCTGGGGACAAATAAGGTTTTTATGGAAGGCGTTGTCGAAGAAACTTCAAAAAAGATAATTCGATTGGAAATTCAAAGGGCTAGTGCCGTTTTTAATCGTCGAAAGTGATTTGAGGGCAACTATCCCCCCCCCCTTTACGCCCATCATTCCCCCAAACACATCCAATCAAAATTATGAGATAGCCATTTTGTTCAGCTTTGTTGATTTTTAGATAGAAAATATGTTTTTGAGGAGGAAACTACCCCACAACCCTCAGAGCAAGGGTTTTAAGTTGTACCCAGGGGGCACATAATGTTTTTCATAGAAGGCGTTGTCGTAGAAACTTCAAAAAAAGCTCATTCAATCGGAAATTCAACGGGCTTGTGCCCTTTTTAATAGTCGAAAGTGATTGGAGGGCAACTAGCCCCCCCCCCCACTTCCATCATTCCCCCAAACACATCCAATAAAAATTTTGAGATAGCCATTTTGTTCAGTGTAGTTGATTTACAAATAGAAAATATGTTTTTGGGGAGGATACTCCGCCACAGCCCTCAGGGCAAGGGTTTTAATCTATGCCCTGGGGGCATATAAGGTTTTTATAGAAGACGTTGTCGTAGAAACTTCAGAAAAGGGCTCATTCGATTTGAAATTCAAAGGGCTAGTGCCGTTTTTAATAGTCGAAAGTGATTAGTAATATTTTTTGTTGTTGTTGTTTAGACCAGGGCACTTGTATCAAAGGAGCTGTCATGGAAACTTCGAAAGGGGCTCATTCGATTGAAAATAGAAAGGGCTGATGCCCTTTTTAATAGTCGAAAGTGATGGGAGGGCTACTAATCCCCCTTCCACTCCAACCCTCCCATTTGCCCATTATGTTTAAAAACTAAATGTTGCCTTAAGATCAAATCAAAATGCACTGTGATAATGCTAATTCCCAATAAGGCATCTCAGCAGTGTCCCAAGAAAGACTAAGGGTATTACGTTCAAACCTTTCGAGGCTACTTCTGCTCTTAAAATTTAACCAAATCAAAATAGTGTAAGTGTATCAAAGCTATCAAAGAAAGTAAACAGATTTTTTTGCGAATGGTATCAAGTTTTCCATTTCAGGTCAACTAGAGGAGGTATGAAACTAAATTAAACAGTACTATTTGTGTCCAGATTTTTAAAATGGTGTATGTTGTTAAAAATTGCTGAAAATTTTTCTCCAGCATACAAATAGAAGGCCAAACTATAAAGTCTTAAAAAAAAAAGTTTAATGTGTTATTTTCTTTTTCTCTGAAAAGACAATGTCAATATAAAACGAACAGAAATAAATTAAAAAAAACTTTTTCCACAAAATAAGTTTTTCAAAGAAAAGTAAAGAACTCATTAAAACAAAAATGAGCAGATATGAAATCAAATAATCTACCAAGCTCGAAACTACCGCAAATCAGCATCGATAAATAAATGAAACCCAAAACAAACAGAAATTAAAATAAATAACCGAGTCAAACTCAAAACGAGCAGAAATTAACATAATTTGGGCGCAAAACCCCTATGCCTTTCCAAGGCCAGAACAAAATTTGCACTTTACTGAAAGAAATATAAATTTTTTTACTTTTATAACTTTAATAAATCAAATAATGTTAACATTTTGATTACTAAAGATCAGTATATGTATATTAAACTGACAATGCACATTCATTTGTAGCGTTGCGTAATAAAAGTGGATAAAAGTATGGTTACGCCCATCCGAAAATAATCCAGTTCCTCTGTTACCTCTTTAGCACAAAGGTGGGTACGTTGTACATTTTCTTTAACCAGAATCATGCCATTATTTTTAATCTTTTTGACTGGAGGACCAAGGTGGGCCTATGGTTCCTCTAATTTCTAAGCACAACAGAAAGAATATCCCTTTAATAATAAAATACAATTATTATGTCTATAAAATATATTGCTCAAGAATTTAAGAAGCGAGGATAAACATAAGTTCTTAAGAAAGTGCAAACTGGAAGCAAGTTCTTGTACATAGTTACTTAGTATATACTTACAATATAAGTATTAACTCAACCAGTAAACACCTCTTGTTAATTTAGTAAAGAAAATATCATCAAACGGGATATATTCTATTATGGTCAATACTTTGGTTTTATTTTAAAATATATTCATAAAAGCTGTCACAGGTTCACCAAAATTTGTTTATATATAGATATATGTTAGTTATGCATAATTGTGCTTATTTAGACAATTCGATTTTTATAAATTGTTCAGATTCATGACTACATCACTAGTATTTAGTTTTGATATATGTTTATATGTTATTGTACAGAAGTTGTGTTTGTATAGAAAATTTCAAGGCCATATATTCAATTTTTTGTTTAAATCGTCTATATTCATGAGATTATATCTATAATACTAATAATAATATTATAATACTAGAAGATTATATCTATAATTATTATATCTATAATACATACTGTTGAAGAATTTAAGAAATGTAAATAAACATAAGTTTGTGACAAATTATTAACAAGAATCAACTTACCTCATTGAATCTTTTCGTAATTAATATAACATGTGGTGCTCTTGTAGCTTTGTCTGTTTTCATCCAAGCTTGCCCAAGCAACTCTCTGAAATAAATATAAGTATATACCGATATAAAACCTATGTAAGTATAAACCTATATATACCTATGTAAAGTATTTGGATAGTGTGAAATTAGAAAACAATTCTTACTTCATAATATGCAAAATAGTTTTACCTAACACATTTTGCATGCAGACTTGCTATATTTTACCCCGCTCCCCTAATTTGCAAATATATAGCCCGAATTTGCTTCTAAAGTATTATATTTTTATCATACTTAGGTATATTTCCTTAGGATTAAGCGTCTGAGAAACATATGAGAAGAATATTAGGTAGGGGCTATATAATATAAGTACCCTCTCAACAATTGTCGATAACCAATCCCCAATCATCAGCTGTGAAAACAATTGTGTGATCTTATACAACCGGTACCTGAAGACAACAGAGTATTTCTCATTTATACGCTCTGTAGGTTTAATATAAAAGGGCTGTGTTCGTCTTTTACGAGGTTCAATTCATTTAGTGCTTAAATTCTGTAAGTGTTACGGATCGAGTTTAAACTTTCCGAATGCTGGAGGGGGGCGGGATAAGGGCTGTAAATTTGGTGTTAGAAAAACAGTTTTTCTTCTATTCTCCTAAAACAATTCTAAAAAATGGAGACAGACAAACCGGCAGCCACTTACTATATACGTCCACAAAAAATAAAAAAATCCACAAAAATATATAAAAAAAAATATAAAAAAATATAAAAATATAAAAAAATACGTCCACAAAAATGATTTTCAAAGAATTGAAAAGAAGAAGGAGCCTCTCACTAACACGAAGGGGCGTGTAAAAAAAGAAGATAAACACCTAAAAGCGTATTTTTAATACCCATCTATCTGGTACAAATAATCCCTAGTTTGAAGATGGCAAACTAATGAACATGTGATACGCGTGCCATGGCTTACATGCGTTGAAATTATGTTAAAAAAGATCTTCAAAATTGTCTTCAAAATGATAGCCTGTGGATTTATGATAAAAAAATGGAATCAAGCATTCTCCCCCTCTCTTTTTCCAAAATCCAGGATCTGCCACAATATATGATTTGGAAACAGAATTACATTCTTGGTTTTTTGACACTCTTACCTCAAAGGATCCATCATCACTACCCAAATCGATAGTTCCAGTTAATATAAAATTAATATTTAAGTAACTAATATTACATGTGTTTTTACAGAACTTTTACTGTTAAGATAAGCCCATATAATAGGGGTCATTCCTGAATCATGTTTAAGCTATAAAACGTTCTCACAAAACAGTTCCTCTAAAAACGTATTTTTGAGCGTTTTACTACTTTGGGCTGCTATTCACTCTTTACTAAATTTCAGCTATTGCTGCAACCATGAAAAGGTACATTCCAGCTGGTATTTGGAACATCAGAGATAACGTGTTAGCCCAGTAAATGCAATTCCAGTATTTTGATTTCTATTGACACCAAACGCTTTACTCAATTAAATAATGGACAATACATGGGGGTATCTTTACGTCCACAAGCTACCTTTTGGATAGTTACTTATTAAAACCGTTACGGTATAAAAACAGAAGTCATTAGAATACATAGTGGAAATTTTATTTTTTTAAAGTTAAAGTTTAAGTTAATCGGTGCCATTTAATCGGCCCGATTTTAGAGAGTCTATAGAATTGACATAATATGACGTTATATGACATAAAATGACGTTATATCAAATTAAGGTATAATTGCTGTACTGATACCATTATTTCATTATCTTTGATTCACAATATTAAATTATTATAAGTACATATTTGTTTCCCTTTTAGCTGTTATAAACCTATTGGTTGTTTTTCGTGGGCAAGAATTTATTATTTATTTTACTCTTGATGTTAATAAATAGATTAAATAAATACTCACTTGAATAAGTAAATATTTGATAGTATTTAATAGAATACCTGCTTAATACATTAAGTAAATTCTTAATATGTACTTACATAAATACTAATGAACATAAACATAAATGAAATAAAATACTAATAAATAGAAATAAATACTTAAAAGATTAAATTAACTTACTCGCTTTTGATAGAAATAAAAATATGGTGATCTAAATATGTCATCTGTTCAGCTATTTCCAATGCGGAAAGCGTTTCTATTCCGTCCTTGCTTGGTGTCTGAAATAAATATTTTTTAAAAGGGCGCAGTTGTCACAGACTTTTGAGGCATACACTTAGTTTTGGATGTGTGAAAACTTCAGAAAAAATACTACAATTCGGAACTTCCTAAAGGAGGTGTTTCTGTGTTTTGGGGAAGGTATAGCTTCCTTACCCCTCCACCGGAAAGTCTGAGGGAAACTACAATAAATATTAATAGATTTGATAGTCCTTTCATCACCTGGTCTACCCCACCGTCCCTAGAAGAAATAATGATTTAGTTCTTTGAATACTCTATTGAGAAAAACAAAACAAAAAACAAGTGATGAAGAAGAAAAATGGAAAAAATGACATGAAATGAATATGAAATGAGTGAATGATGAATGAGATGGAAAAAACAGAATTAATAAATTCTATTCTGTTTTAAACAATAGTTAACAAACGGAATAATAGTAAGTACAGAAAAAAGGGGGAAAAGAAAAGAAAAACATAATGAAATGAATAAAGAAGAAAGATTAGAGAATTAATAATAATGAGAGGCACAATGCGTAATAATAGATAAAGAAGTAAGATAAAAAGAAAAGAGAAACATAATGAAATGTATAAAGAAGAAAGGTAGGAGAAGATATAGAAGATAATAAATGTGAAATTCATAATGCATAAAAATAAATAAAAAAGAATGGGGAAAAAGGAAAGAAAAACATAATGAAATGAAATGAAATATACACGACAACAAAAAGGAAGATTTTCCAGCGAAAATTTTAATAGATTTTGCGAAAGAGACCAGGAAAAATTTGTTTCATGCACCTGAAATTTAAGATTTTCAAAAAGTCTACCAGAATTCAAGAACAACTGCGCAATTTCTTCCAGTGTTTTTCCTTCTAAGTCTTCATTCTAATCCGTTTTACGTTTCCCACAACAGCACTCGAGTATTTCATGTCTTAGGATTAAATGAAGTTTGTCTTTGACTTATATCTTAGGCAATTAGTATTCAAACCTAAATAGAATTTACAAAGAAGAAAATAGTGCAGAGCATTCAATTGATTTAGCTTGCACAGTTTTTCTTTAGATTTCCTTTTTCAGTTTTGACTACAGGAGAGGGTTCTAAGAACATAGTTCTTTTGAATGAATGGATTGTGCCTTCAAAATATTTCTGAGTGAACTACTCTTGAAAAATAAAGAATAATTTTTAAAAGTAGAGTAAACATTATGCAGTTCATTCACCGGGGCGTAATTTGCTAGGGCACAAGGGGGGGGGGGTGACCAGCCCTCTCAGACCGCAATTTGCTCCTTCTAGACACAGTCTGCCACCCTCTCCGGTTGAAATTTAGTTTTTTTTTTTTTAATCTTGTCAAAACTAAGATAAGCCTGCATAATTTAAGTATCCACACAAATTATGAAATTCATAATGCATAAAAATAAATAAAAAAGAATGGGGAAAAAGGAAAGAAAAACATAATGAAATGAAATAAAATATATACGACAACAAAAAGGAAGATTTTCCAGCGAAAATTTTAATAGATTTTGCGAAAGAGACCAGGAAAAATTTGTTTCATGCACCTGAAATTTAAGATTTTCAAAAAGTCTACTAGAATTCAAGAACAACTGCGCAATTTCTTCCAGTGTTTTTCCTTCTAAGTTTTCATTCTAATCCGTTTTACGTTTCCCACAACAGCACTCGAGTATTTCATGTCTTAGGATTAAATGAAGTTTGTCTTTGACTTATATCTTAGGCAATTAGTATTCAAACCTAAATAGAATTTACAAAGAAGAAAATAGTGCAGAGCATTCAATTGATTTAGCTTGCACAGTTTTTCTTTAGATTTCCTTTTTTCAGTTTTGACTACAGGAGAGGGTTCTAAGAACATAGTTCTTTTGAATGAATGGATTGTGCCTTCAAAATATTTCTGAGTGAACTACTCTTGAAAAATAAAGAATAATTTTTAAAAGTAGAGTAAACATTATGCAGTTCATTCACCGGGGCGTAATTTGCTAGGGCACAAGGGGGGGGTGACCAGCCCTCTCAGACCTCAATTTGCTCCTTCTAGACACAGTCTGCCACCCTCTCCGGTTGAAATTTAGTTTTTTTTTTTTAATCTTGTCAAAACTAAGATAAGCCTGCATAATTTAAGTATCCACACAAATAGGTCAGTTTTTTTCAGGATATCTTTACCTTTATGGTACTATATGGCTCATTTTTCAGTTCCACTGTGATTCTAACTTGATTTAAGATAATTGGCACCAACTTTGCCCCGCCTCGCAGGATTTCGCCGAAATTACAACTGACCCCCCTTGACCTTCTCCTGCCAAGGAGAATGTACGTGCCAAATTTCAGCCTTATTGGTCCATTTGGCTAGGAATACATAGCAAAGTGGAAAACGAAGTGTTTTATATTATTGATAACCATATTATACTGAACATATCAAATATAAACCCCCTCCCTCCTTACATCATAGTCTACTCCAATACTCATCCTATCCAACACCACCCGAGCAGTCAATTTCAATAGCATTGCATCATAAAGTATTCGGTCCATCCAACAAAATTCTCTCTACGGAATCTCATTTAACTAGGGTATCTCAATTATTTTCAAATATTTACCCAGAATGTATCCGTACCCCAAAAAATTTTAACCAAATTTCTACTCCGAGGAAAAAACCTTCAATTAAAAAATACACAACCATCCGAGGATGACTGTAAATAATTGTGAATTTTTGTAACCAGTATCTTCAAGGCTAAATTTCTGACTTCAAGACACAAGTGGGGTCAATGCCCTCTGTATAGCCTGTATATCTCTGTATATCCCTGACTTTTCTTTCTTTTCCTAGAAAAAGCTATATATAGAACAGCTTAGCTTCAAGAAATCAAAGTGCACTCTATGCTGTGTGTGCCATATAGAACAAAACTCAAGAAACTAAAGAAATGCAAGAACTAGACTTACGAAAAAAAATTGAGATAAATTCCAACCTCAGAACGGTATAGACTTGGATGAAAATAGCTAGATCTATGTCTTTACACATGCCTGTCTATGATCCATACCACACTTTGAAATCATGTAAATATGCTCCCCTGCACTTATGTTGGCTGTCCTGTGGCATAACCTAGTATCAAACAGTTCGTGGTAACGAACTGTAAGTAAGGAGCGACCCGGCTCAATAGTAACATAAACTCTAAAAAACGGAATTTTGATACCAATAGATACACCAGAAGAATGAAATTTTTTTGCTGATTTCAAATATATAAATTTCATCAAGTTTAGTTGTTTTTATCAAAAGTTATGCGCCTGAGAAAATTTGCCTTATTTTCGAAAAAAGGGGGAAAGAACCCCTAAAAGTCATAGAACTTTAATGAAAATCACACCATCAGATTCAGCGTATCCAAAAACCCTACGATAGAAGTTTCAAGCTCTTATCAGCAAAAATGTGGAATTTTGTATTTTTTGCCAGAAGAAAGATCACGGATGCGTGTTTATTTTTTATTTTTTTTATTTATTTTTTTTTCCCACGGGTGATCGTATCGATTCAGTAGTCCTAGAATATTGTGAGAGGGCTCATTCGAACGAAAATTAAAAGTTCTTGTGCCCTTTTTAGGTGACCCAAAAATTGGAGGGCAACTTGGCCCCCTCCCACGCTTTTTTTCCCCTAAGTCACCCAATCAAAATTTTGAGATAGCCATTTTGTTCAACATAGTCGAAAATCTAATTAATATGTCTTTGAGGATGACTTAATCCCCCACTGTTCCCAAGGGAAGGGCTGCAAGTTATAAACTTTGCCCATTGTTTACATATATTATTGGTTATTGGGAAGTATACAGGCATTTTCAGGAGAGATTTTTTTCTAGTGGATGGTTGGGGTCAGAGTAGGGGTTACGGGGGAGCATCTTTCCAATGGAGGATATTTCCTTGTGGGAAGGGACATTTCTATGAAGGGGGCACCAGATTTCCCAGCATTATTTAAAAAACAATAAGAAATTAAATAAAAAAATTTTTTTTTCAACTGAAAGTAAAGAGCAACATTAAAACTTAAAACGAACAGAAATTATTACGTAAGGGGTTCGCCCCTAGTCAATACCTCGCTCTTTACGCTAAAGTTTTTTTTTAGTACTTTCAAAAGAGCTATCTATTCTAACTAACCGGCCTTTGTGATTCAGGGGTTTGTGATTCGAACAAAATTCAAACTTTAGCGTAAAGAGCGAGGTATTGATTAGGGAGCGAACTCCCTAATATACGTAATAAAAACATACGAATATAGAAATTCGTTACCTAAGTTAATTCGTAAGTTACGTCAGAACAAAATTTCGAGAAAGCCAATTAGCCAAAAAAAGGCAAATTAATATGCGAATTTTGTTTTAATTATTCATGTACGGTGAGCAAAATCAAAGCTCCATTAATGCAAAAACGTTCAGAAATTAACTAAAAACAGAAGTTTTTTTAACTGAAAGTAAGAAGCAACATTAAAACTTAAAACGAATAGAAATTATTCCGTATATGAAGGGGGCTGTCCCCTCCTCAACGCCTCACTCTTTACGCTAAAGTTTGACTTTGTCTCACAACTATATTTTTTAAAACAATAAGAATACTTTAGCGTAAAGAGCGAGGCGTTGAAGAGGGGATAGCCCCTTTCATATACGGAATAATTTCTGTTCATTTTAAGTTTTAATGTCGCTCTTTACTTTCAGTTAAAAAAACTTGTTTTTTTTTAGTTAATCTACACAAAAGGTCGATTTTGATGGAACATCAAATTGCCATGTCACCATATCGGCATGGTCATACCGATTTATAATTTTTGTATCTATTATACCTTCAGAGATATGGCAAAACAATTAGCACCGGTTGCTATAAGTTGTTAAGTTGCTATATTTTCCAGAAGGAAAATATAATTCATATCTTTTTTTTTCACTTTTACGTTTTTTTTTAAAATAACTGGGGCTTAAGCTACCAAGGTTCCATTATTTTTAATATTTCTTTTTCCGGAGGCTAAAGCCTCATTATTTTTCTATAAAGACAGAATTCGTGACATTTCAATCATTCGTTATCCTGAGCTGCTAGATAGAACTAGGTTAGGTAAAACCGATTTAAGGATCTACTGACTGGTTTGAAGATGAAAGTGAAAAGGTTGTACCTTAACTAAAGATTAATTAAAAAAACTTTTTGCACAAAATTGTTTTTCAAAAAAGTAAAGAACTCCATTAAACCAAAAATGAACAAAAATAGAATTAAACAATCTACCAAGCATACAACTACCACAAATCAGTATCAATAAATAAATGAAACCCAAAACAAAAGTCAAACTCAAAACGAGCAGAAATTGATCTGAGTAGGGTTCTAAACCCTATGCTTTCTAAAAGCTAGAATATAATTTGTACTTTACTGAAAAAATTCGAATGAATATACTGAAAAAAATGAGCATTGTCAATTTAATATACATATGCTGATATTTATTGCTTAAAATCTTTATTAATTTTTGGTTTCTTAAAGTTATAAAAGTGAAAACATTAAAAAAAATTTTTTCAGTAAAGTACAAACAATCACTTTTGACTATTAAAAAGGGCACAAGCCACTCCAATTTCCAATCGAATGAGCCCTTTTCAAAGTTTCTACGACAACTCCTTCGATGCGAAGTGCCCTGGTCTAAAAAAAAAAAAAAAAAAAAAAAGTACATTGTGCCAACATCGTTCTTTACTTAGGCAGCGCTATTGTGCTGCCTATGATTACTAAGTCAGTTTACAAATGATAAATATAAGCAATGACAAAAGCAGTATGTGTTGAATAACCACTCGCTATATAAAGCTTTCACTGGTATCACATCTAACCCACATTTGCCGTTTCCATCATTCGAGCTCAATTTTTTTTTCTATAGTGACCCCCTCATATAAGGTATGTGGATTTACACTATAAGTTCTGCTTGCAAATTTCAACTAATTATTAAACAGAATTTGGACATTTCTGACTAGGGTACTCCTGTCAAGCAGCCTGAAGGGTTAAAACCAACTAGCCATCCCATCTTCATGAGATTTAAGGCAAATTTAATACCAATATTGGGGCCAAACTCTCACAAGACTTCTCATTTCCTTCCCTAACTTTAATTAAAGAAAAGAACCCAGCTCACCGAAGAAAACAGCAAAGATTAATTTAGGCCAAATGGTCATGTCTATCTTTAGTAAAGAGACGACCCCCCCTCACTTTCGTTACCGAACCAGTCATTAGATCCAACAATCGGTCTTACCTAATCCGATCCTGCGACTCAGATGAAGAATCTGGCCCTTATCACTAAATTTCAAGCATTTGGCCTTTTAGTAAAGCTGGCTCATAGTAAAATATTATTAAGTCTTTCATTCTTTAAATACGGAAATTTTCTCTATTGTTCTTTGATTTACTTGAAGTTTGTATTATTCTTTCAATTCAAGCCTCTTCACATCCCTCCAAAATTCTGAGCCTCTCTGGAGTGTAGTTTTGCGTACGTACCCGTATGCAGCCTATATGTTATACATTTTTATTTCAAGTTGATGAGGTTCCGTTGATGAGGTTCCGGCTGATGAGGTTTGGGTAGATGAGGTTCGAGTTGATGAGGCTCAACCATTAATTTTGTATGAACATGAACTTGGCAAACTTTTTTTTAGGAGTGCTGTAGAATTTGACTATGCATAACCAAACCAAGCAACAGAGCCCTCTTTCGCATAATTCATGTGTTCAGTCTCTTTTGGAGGGAACATCCTCATACTAACACTGTTAGGTCCTACTTGTCATTTTCATGCTTCTGGGATAATTGCCGAAAAACCGTTTGCAAAGCTGTTTTCAAAGAAAGTCTTAGTACAGCAATGTAGATTAGGAGATTAGGAGTAGATTAGGAGTGTGATTGAACAAACATTGATCCTCCTTATGAAAGCAGCTGGGAAATGGCTTCTAGCAATTAACTCAGAAGTGTGAAAATGATTGATCAGGTGGACAGCTTCACTTGCCTTGGTAGTATTATTAGTAAAGACGGTGGGAGCAGTGAAGATGTTAAAAGTAGAATAGCCAAGGCTCCTTGTGTTTTTATTCACAGTTGAAAATATTTTGGAAGAATAGGAAGATAAGTCTGCAAACCAAGATTATAATACTGGAAGCTACAGTGATGACAGTGGTCAAATATCTTTCTGAAGCATGGGCGCTCCGAAAAGCGGATGAAGATTTGGTATATGTTTTCTAGAGAAATTGCCTACAGATATTTCTGGGTACCCGGCTGATTGACCGTATTTCAAACAGTAGTCTGTACGAAAAGTGTGGTTCAATCCTGCTTCTTAGGGCTATATTGAGAGAGAAAGCTTCAGATTGCTAGGACATGTTTTCTGAATGAAGGATGACAGATTGCCGAAGATTGTCCTTTTCGGCCAACCGTCTAGGGCTAAATAGAAAGCAGGTTGTCCGCGATTGGATTAGGAGAATGTCGTAAAAAAGATTTAAGGGAAACGGGAACTTCCTGGGAGGGTGTAAAGAGAGAGGCTTTAGATATATTTGGATGGAGGAAAAGCATGCGTAACTAAGTTGGCCTCAAATGGTTTGGTACTGCGATGAGTCGTTAGTAGTAGTTGTCGTATTGTTACTATATTACTTACTTACTATACTATACTTGCTTACTTACTATATTATTTACCACTTACTATATCACTATATTATAGTTACTTTATAAATATATAGTTATTATATAGTAATATAGTTACTATATTACTATAGTTACTATAAATCTACTTTTGTGGGCATTGGCTCTGCTTTTTGGGAGATGACAAAAAATTGAAAATGCAATTTTGTGCTTGGATTTGTGCAGCTTTTTTGGGGCAAGTGTCTTGCTGAGGAAAAAAAATGGAAGAGAATAGATTTACTGTTGGAACAGTGGGGAGGGTGTTGAGACCTACTTTTTTTTTTGCAAATTGACAATCTCTTGTAGTTAGAAAAAGTAATTGAGATGTAGTTTTATACTTCGCTTAAAACTGCCATTTGGCTGTATTGAGATGTGTTGAAGTCTGATTTTGTTCGCACCAGCTCGGCTCTTGTGAGAAGAAGACAAAATTGGGAATTATCTTGAAGCTTAATTTTACGCAGCTTTATTGGCCCAAGCTTTTGCAAAGAAGAAGCATCCCCCCTCTCAATAAAAAAAAAAACGGAATAGACATTTTACTGGAATAGGTAGAAGGGCGCTCGAGATCTACTTTTCATTATATCAGGTACACTCTTGTGGGAAAACAAAGCAATTAAGTTGAAGTTCTATGTTTGGATTTATGTTTTGATATTATGTCTATGTTTGGATTTTGTGCCACGTCTTTACTGGAGAAGAAATAACCTAAAGTTGAAAAGAATAGACAATTTGTTGAATAGCGAGAAGGGTGTTAAAATGTTTTTTTTCTTCACAATGACCTCTTTTGTGAGAAGGCAAAGTAATTAGGATGCAGCAGAAATGAATAGACTTAATCGTGGGATGCCGAAAAATGCATTGAGGTCTACTTTTGTATGCCTCAGTACCTCTCTTGTGAAGGAGGTGAAGCTTTATGATTAGGTTTAAGCAGATTTTTGGCCCGGTTTCTTGCGGTGGAAATATAGCCCAAAATAGAAAAATATAACATAGCTTTATCGGCCAGTCTCTTGCAGAGAAGAATAGTTAAAAAAAAAAAATGAAATCGAATCAGCATTGAGTTTGTAAGGATCGTGCTGTGATCTTCTCCTGGGCAATTTGGCTTCTCTCTTGTGAGAAGACTAAGAAATTGGGATTCGGCTTTATCGTTAGCTTTACGCAGCTTTGTGGCCTAATGTCTTATAGAAGGGAAATACATTTAAATAGGAAATGAACAGACTTACTATAGGAATAGCGAGAAGGGTGTTGAGATCAACTTTAGTGTGCATCGGTTCCTCCCTTGTGAGGAGACGAAGTAATTGAGATGCAGCCTTATGCTCAGCTGGCAAAAGATGTGGGCTGGAAAGAACATCTTCAAGAAATTCAATTGTCAAGTTTTTTAATCGTTCCGATTCAAAATCCTAGAATAAAAAAAAAACAAAAAACATTAACTTCACAGGAGTTGCTGAAAAGTAATTTTTGGAAATAAAAAGAAATTAGGTAAACAATAACAGTAAAGCAAACCCTAAGAAAAGTAACCTAAGCATTTCTAATGTTTAGTTTTGAATGACTTATTTATGATTAATTTGACATTTTGATAAGCCTTTCATTTTAAGAAATAGACTGTCTTGACTGTCCATACAAAATAGAATATATTCTGAAAAATCTGCTTCACAATAGACCATTTTCAAATCGACTGCTGTAACTTTTCGATTTCGTGAAACCGATTGGAAAACACAGATGGAAAACAGCAGTTTTACAGAAATTTTCGCTAGGCCCGGAGTTTCTTTGTATCTTCTAATATTTCTGTTAATCCTTTGCTATTTTGAATTTGGAAGAAAACTACTGAATATAAAGGTTGCTATATTATTATAAAACTGAATTGATAAAAAAAGATATGGTCAATATTTTGTTTAATTTTTTTACTATTTTACTTTTTATCTTTAAAAAGGGCGTGTTCAAATTTACAATTCAATAACACTTTAAGTCTAATTAGGTAGGCAAAATGCCGATACAAAATTATGTATATCCATCGAACCAGAAATAAACTGTACTGAGTTCTAAGAGAAGAAATTCTTCTTCAACTTCCTTAGATTACTTTTAAGACGCTTTCATGTAATCTCACCACTTGAACCAAGTTCAGGGGCCTGCGGCCGTTTACTGCAGCTGAAGTCGAACTCCTGGTGTCGTATTACCAATCAGAGATCGATCCCGCTGCGGCATCACAGAGGCAATAGATTTTCTTCTTTTATATATGAAAAGAAGAATAATTTTCTATATGTATTACATCTGGGACTTTCTCTAAATGTTCTTGGGTAAGTTACAGAATTCAATTATCATTAATGATAATTGAATATAAATGCAGAACAGACTACAATGTTAGTCTGATTTATGTATTATAGGAATTTAGGGGCCTTAATTTGTAATTATCAGCCATTTTATGCTGAAAATAATATCAGTCAACACTGGTACGGCACAATACAACTCTGTCAAAAACGTTTTACCTTGCTTTCTTGAAAGCTAGGCAATCTAAAAAGAAAAAAAAAAAGAAAAGACGATTGAAATCAATTCAACTAGCTAAAAGAAGGTCGTATTCCAAAGTTTGTTTCATAGGCATAGTTTAGGTGTTTTTGATGCAATTTCAAAAATAGAGGGACGGCCTAGGTAATTCTTCTGCACGCAAACCCCCTCACGCTTGTCTTATACGAGTTTTTTTTGCGCGTTTATTTGCGTATATGAAAGAAGAGTTAGGGACACATTCTGAGCCAGACTGGCTATACGTGACATTTGAAAAAAACGACGAGAATGGAGAAAAAAAAAATAGAAGACCAAACAACGGTAATTCCAAATCAACCTTGTTTGATTTTCTTTATTATTATTTTTTTAATTTTCTTCGTTTTGCGTCGAACAGCAAGAGTTGGGATTGTTTCAGTAGCTATTTTTGACTGGGAGTCAGGTCATGGAATTATGAGTTGACCTGCTTGAGTACTTAGACTAATATTGTTTTAGTAGTATTTGGCTTAGAATTTGGTGATGCATAAAAATGGAATATTGGAAAGGCAATGCTACCTGGTGATGTTTTGAAATCCAATGTCGAAGAACATTCAATACCCTCATTGTTGCTGCAGATGACATCACTGATTCCTTTCTTTTTAGTGTATCACGACGACTTGAGTTTCGGGAGTCATTCAAAGCCCGGAGGGCTGGCTCTCGGGGGTTACTACAGCCTGCAGTTGCAACAGCAAATGCTGCAGCTGCATGTGACGTACTACTCCTAAAAAAGTATAAAAGCAAATGATTAGAAGCAGATTCTTACCAAACAGTTCGTGGTAACGAACTGTAAGAAAGGACCGTCACGGCTCAATAGTAGCCGAAACTCTTTAAAAAACGGAACTTGATATCAATAGACACATCAAAAGAACCAGCTTATTATGCTGATTCCAATTCTTTAAGAACGACTCATGAAACACAAGGGCCGCTTGATAAGAACAATAAAAAGTTTTTTTTTTAAATATTAAAAAATTTTTACCTGAAGAGCGAGGCATTGAGGAGGGGGAAACCCCCATCATATACTTAAGAATTTCTGTTCGTTTTAATGCTACTCCTTACTTTCAATTGAAAACTCTTGTTTTTTTTAGTTAATTAAAACAAAAGGGCCAGAGATATTCCCAGTTTTGTTAAATACCGCAAATTCTCTATGCTTACCTGTCTATCAACCTGTCACACACTGTACTAAAAACTGTCTATAATATTTACAAAAACAAGCATGTATGTTCCCTCAGAAGCCTGCGATTTTTCAACAACCATACTTGCACCAAAACGACACGGTAGGCATATTGTCGGATTTATTAGTTTCTGGTTCGCCCATTCATTGAGTCAGTATTACGATATTATTGGGAATATTTCTTAGATTGTGCTATAAACTTATAAATGATAAATTTAATAGGAAGTAATCTTATAAATAATAGGAACTAATTCAGTAATAAGAAAATAATAGGACAGTGAAATAATAGAAAATATTAGGAGAACTATATGATTTTTGCATGTCTTTGCAACCTTTTTGACGCATTTCCCAATAATAAAAAAAAAAAAAAAAAAAAAAGAAAAGGCAGAGCAATTTCAAAATGTAATTCGGCAGTTGAGTAAACGTGTATATCAGCTACTGAATCACAGCCAAGTTGTCGCCTCACGGTGAAACGTTGAAACAGTAATAAGACAATTTAAAACAAGTTACTTTGATTTAAAACCGTAGGGATTCAGAGAAATAAGAAACAAAAAATTCCGCAGGGAGTATAAGCCTTAAGCATCTTTAGTGATAAAGATGGCGTTTAGAGCGCTCAAGTAGCAGCCTGAGCGTCGTCCAATTATAGCTTGATTTGTGAATTTTCTCGTGGTTTTTCTGCTGTGATGGTGTAAGTAATCGAAAATTTGACTTTCCTAGTTTCCATTAGTGCACTAATGATGGTATTAAAGAACTGAAAAGCTGACTTATACGAACTGAATTCATCTCGCTGACAGTGGCGCCATCTATTTTGTAATTTGGAGTTTAATTGGAGATGGCGTTCCAGAGCGCTCAAATAGCAGCCTGAGCGTCGTACTAGTAGAGCTTTATTTGTGAATTTTCTCATGGTTTCTTTTCTAATCGAAAATTAGACTGTCATAGTTTCCATTAGTGCAATAACGATGGCATTAAAGTACGGAAAAGCTGATTTATACGAACTGAATTCATCTCGTCTGACAGTGGCGCCATTTATTTTCATTAACTTAAGGCTCTTTCGACTGTTGAGAAAGCCGCCAGATGTCAATCCAAGTCAACAGCGATCCAAGCGTAGCCACAGAGGGAAAAGAGGAGGCCAAAGAAATAAAAATTGTGCTATCCCTGTTCTCGTTTCTAACAACAGAGCGAGGTCTCTCAGTACAGCAAGGGAACGTATTCTGACAGTAGTTAACTGCATCCCTCCTAGTGAAATCCCTCCTTCGCTTCGTCCGTGGTACGCTGACCCAGTATCGTCACTGTCAAGTACCCCACCTCCCCTAACACCTGAGTATTTCTTGTCGAAGTGCAGACTTCCCAATATCCTAGTATGTAATGCCCGATCACTAAACAATAAAACCGACGAACTTGAAGTAGTTCTCAAACAGACGAGTTCCCCCATTGCTGTTATCACAGAATGTTGGTATATTAACGATGAAACCGGGCATATCAAGGGGTACAAGTGTTTTTTTAATACGAGACGCGACCGAGGGATTAACCGACGAGGCGGTGGGGTCGGACTGTACTTTCGGGAAGACTTACCTTGTAAATTACTAAGTCAGCCCAGTGAATCATGCCATGAAGTAATTTGGGTCGAATGCAAACCAAAGCGCCTATCAAAGCGATATTCGTGCTTGGTTGTAGCTGCAGTTTACTACCCCGAAAGTGCAAAGAACAGAAAAGAACTGATCCAGTATATCCAAAACTGCACTGATGACCTACGCCGCAAACACGCAGCGCCTGCTTTTGTAATCGCTGGTGATTTCAATCAGACTAATAAGGCATGGGTCTCCAGCATGCTTGACCTCAAGCAAGTTGTCTCAATCCCTACTCACGTCAGTGGTAGTATATTAGATCTTATTTTCACGAACATTCCCGATTATTACGAAGTACCCTTCTCTCTCGGTCCGTTGCATAACTCTGACCATAACACACTTCTTTGGAAGGCCAAAGTTGGCCTTCCAGCACCACGGAAAGTAAAAATTACCACTCGACCTATGACTAAAGAGGCAATTCGTTCCTTTGGACAGTGGATTGGGACGTTTGACTTTGATGAGATTTGCTCTATGACAGATATCGACCAGAAAGTTGATACTTTCAACTCTTTGCTGTCATGTAAATATCATGAACATTTCCCTGAGAAAAAAATAACTGTTAGTGATACTGACAAACCTTGGGTAACACCCGATCTAAAGAAGCTTATCTTAACTCGCTGCCAGTTACATCGCAGTGGGGATATTGTTCAAGCAAATAAACTTCGTAACCGCATTGTTAAACTGTTACGAGCAGCGCAGAAAAGGTACGTTCATGACAAAGTCTCGCCTCTCCTTCAAGGTGAGCCCCGTAGGTGGCACTCTGAAGTCAAGCGTCTTACCGGTAAACGTACCACCAGTGAAATTAAGATACAGAAAGACGATAAAACGCTGATAAAATCAGCCGAAGTGAACGCCTTTTTCACTTCAATCTGTACTACTCACCCGTCCTTCACCGAAGCCGAAATCGAAGCCCTCATTGCTGACGTCTCTGAAGATACAATCGTTGAAGTATCCGAGTTCGCGGTGTATAAAGAACTTCAAAAGTTAAAAAGCAACTGTGCTTCTTACCCAGGAGAATTGCCAGTTAAACTTTTAAGAGAATATTCTATGTTTTTAGCAAAACCACTCTCATCAGTGATCAATCAGTCGTTCAAGGAGCACAAATTCCCGAGTGCTTGGAAAAAGCCTACGTCCGCGTCTTACCTAAAGTCAAAGACCCGAAGTCCTGCAATCAGCTTCGTCCGATTTCTATTACGCCTAATATGGCTAAAGTGACTGAATCTTTTATTTATAGAGAGCTCCTAGCCCAAGTTCAGCCAGCCCTAGATCCGTTTCAGTACGGCTGCTTGAAAGGGAGTAGTACGACGCATTATCTAGTACGTCTCTACCACCTGATTACCGAGTGGTTGGACAAAGGCAGTAGCCTCGTTGACCTGCTTTTAGTCGACTATCGTAAGGCTTTTGACTTGATCCGCCACTATACAGCAGCAAATAACCTCAAAAAGATGGGCGCTAGGAAGCATATTTTGCTCTTAGTTGTTGACTTCCTGCGTAACCGCTGTCAGTGTGTCTATGCTCTCTTCCCTAGTGACTTAAACTCTGAGTGGGCTGAACTAACGTGTGGCGCACCACAAGGCACTAAGCTGGCAGCTCTTTTGTTTTTAGCGGTAATTAACTACATTATCCTCGAGTTTGAAGACAGATTCAAATACGTGGACGATCTCTCCCTACTTCTGAAATATCTTGCTGAAAAGTCAGACGTGTATCCCCAGTTCAGCAGTGAGATCAGGAACTCCTTTCTCGAGGCGTGTAGCATTAATGACCTCCAGCTTAATATGAATAAAACAAAAGTCATGAGGTTTAATCCGCTTAAGCGTGACCTCTCATGCCCGGTTCCTTGGTACCCTACTACCTCAACCTCAGTGATTCTCGGGGTTACTTTCAGTGACGACTGTTCATTTAGCGCGCACATCGCCGGTCTGGTGAAAAAAGGTAGTTACGCATTACAGTCGCTAAGTACCTTGCGCCGACTGGGTTTCTCACAAAGTCAGCTGAAGACGGTTTACGTCACGTATGTGCGCCCAATCCTTGAATATGCGTGTCCTGTGTGGGGCCCTCAGGCTCATAATATTGAATACCTAAGTGAAGATCTGGAAGCCATTCAAAAACGGGCAGTGAAAGTGATACTAGGCCCGAAATACAACTCTTATGAGGCTGCCCTTAGTACCTTACGACTGCCAACGTTGCGTGATAGGCGCTTACAGTTAATGTGCAATTTTGGGCAGTCCCTTCTTTCATCCCAGAAACACCGTTCGTTACTTCCCCCACCTGCACCTATCACCGCCAACACCCGCCATAAAAATCAACTAGTGCCGCCAAAGTGTCGAACAACCCGTCACAGCAATTCTTTCGTGCCTTTTTTTGTCAGTTATTTAAACCGCCAGTGACCATTTTTATGCAATGTACTAAACAGCGCCATTTAGTCGGGGCTTCGGCCACGGCTACGATAGTTGTTTATAAATAAATGAGTCTATGAGTCTATGAGTCTATTAAGCATATTTGGTATGCAGATAGTCAGTTTCACCATGGCAGAAGTATCTAGTACTAAAAGTAAAAATATTTTTGAGTCTTTTTTAGCATTGATCTTCATTTGTGAAGTGTATTTGTTATAAAAATACTAATTTAATAGTCAATGACGTGCTATGACGGTAAAAAAACGAACAGGAAAATAAACAAGAAAAAAGGGTATTTCTAAATGTGGTTTTCGGCTATGATAATTCTAATGGTACTGTTTGATCTGATACCATTATTGAGGGGTTTTCACAATAAAATTGTATCATTTAATCGAAATAACAGTTTCAATACCAGAATCAGCTTTATGTGCCGATTGTTCCTCATTAGACAGATTTTTTTTCAGAATCCATTTCTAGATTTTTGCTACTACGGACTAGAGATTGTTCTTTACTAGGTCACGTCTAAGACCATAAATATGATATGATACAATTTTCAAAAGTTTATTAACCTGATTTGGCTTCTGAAGGGCTCAGATTAGTTTTGTCTTGATTACAAAAACTAATGTGCACTAGATTCCAATGTACATAAGAGTGCGTCAGTATATGGATTATATTAGATTATCATTTAGTTCTTCCCTCAATTTTTAGTCAAGTTAAACTAAACTGAATAATTACTAACCGTCTTTGAGACTGGCGATGAGACGTTACAACAACACCAACTTTTCCTCCAAGCTGAGGGGAATCTGGATGGTGGTAAGCAGATCGTGATGGTGGAGGACCCTCAACACCGCCATCACCAGAAACACGTTTCATCCTTATTCTTCGACCTCGATAAAAGCTCTATAAATATGACAATCATAAAAAAAAATTCAATTAAATTTCGTAATTAAATTATTGGAAGTAGGTTATAATAATTGACTAAAATCCCCATGTAATATTGATGCAATAATAAACAGAGAAATGAGAATAACGTTTCTAACTTGAAATGCATACACATAAGTAGTAACCCATATTGCTATATCAAGATAGGTCGTATAAAGCGACCAATCCCTCTATATTATGGACCTATAAAGAGATCAAACACGTTATATTTGGAAGCAGGGACGAGATTGTGTAATGCAACCAGACGGGTTTATAAGGCAACACCCATTTTCTGGTTCAAACATAGATGTATAAGGAATTATACAAGAATATACGGTAACTTGAATAGTAATTGAATTCAAATATAAGGGGGGATTTTTAGTGTGTTCAAAGGCTTACTGGACTTTTCTGTAAAATGGTCAACAACCAAGCTTTTGGCTATTAGCATTCAATGGTAGGTTTAATGATAGCAAATGGAATTAATTACTATCAAATGTACAAGGAATATGCTCAGATACGTAATAGATTTGACGCATTCAAGAGACATTGGTACAAGGTGTTCAATAGCTTAATGGGCTTTATATAAAAAGACGGGTTTCAGTCGTGTGGGAAAATAATCATGTTTTTTATATCATTTTGCGCAAAAGCTAACTCAATTTGCGAAAAAAAGTATAGCATTTGTGAATTGGACCCTATGAATGATCTTAATTGGTGATTGAATAATAGGGGTGACAATGATCTTAATAGGTGACTGGATTGTATGAAGAGGGTAAAAAAGGATTAAACTAACTATCAGTTAAGGTGAGCCCGAAGGGGCTGTTAACTCATACGTCATTTATTATAAATTTGGAATAGCATCAATCTATGGAAATGGTTGACGATGATGAAATTATCTTGTGAGTTGACCTAGCTTTACTTCTTTGATGTGTTCTGTATAATACATAAGTACCGTTTGAACAGAGTTGTCATTATAAAATATGCTCTAATATTCTTTTATACTAAAAAGTTGATACTAATAGAGATGTAGATGGCAAGAAAAGAATTCTAATAAAGAAATTCAAGAAAATCCTTAGAAATCCTTCGAAATCAAGTAGTGAGGTCATAGTGAGTATGAACCATCAAGGACCGTAAGCATCATTGACCCTAATCACCATGGACCTCAACCTCAGAACCATCCCAATTCCCCCAACATCCAAGAAGACCCCTCCCCCCAACTTTTTGGCCCCCTCCCCCCATTTTTTGAACTTTTTTTTGAACTTTTTTTTACATGATATTTTTTTCAACTTTTTTTAACATCTCTAAGAATGACGTGAAACATACTTAAAACATTAAAAGATCACAGTTAATATTTTCCACATTCAAAATGAGAATGATATAGAAATGATAGTCGTGACTTTTACTATTAGAAAAATATTGTTTGTAGTAGCACTTTTTTTTTAACTAAATTTTTTTTGGACCAAAATTATTCAATTTTTTTTACATATCTTAAAATGGCATGAAATTTGCTTACAGCTATACCAATCGTACACTACGCTTGCTCAGAGACACGATGCGGCTTTCCCACTGGTACTCTATGGCCGGTTATCGACATTACCTAGTTTATTGCATGTATTAAATCAGTATTTTTTTTGTAGTGGATGGATAAACATAACTCATATCTCTAAAACGTGAAGATGAAGCATTTTAAGAAAGTGTGTTCACATGACAGTGTTATTCTAGCATTGAATGCTGACAAGGAGAAGTATTTAAACTATGAAATAAGTAAAAATAAACAGTGAAATTACCGGAAAAATAAAAAGTGTATTGGTAGAAAACATCACTAAGGAATATAAAGATGAATCGATTTAAAAACAAAATGCAAGCAAACGTTACTACCATTGATCAAACAGTCAATGAACCAAATAATACCAAAGACGAGTAAAAAAAAGTAGTTAAAAAAAAGAAAAAAAAAGTGCTACTATAAACAATATTTTTCTAGTAGTAAAAGTGACGACTATCATTTCTATATCATTCTCATTTTGAATTTTGAAAATATTAAATGTTATTTTCTTATGTTTTAAGTATGTTTCATGTCATTCTAAGAGATGTAAAAAAAAGTTTAAAAAAATACCATTAACAAAGAAAAAGTATTAAAAAATGGGGGGGAGGGGGCCAAAACGTTTGGGGGAGGGGATCTTTTGGAGGCTGGGGGTATTGGGAGGGTTCTGAGGTTGAGGTCCTTGGTGATTAGGGTCAAGGATGCTTACGGTCCTTGATGGTTCATACTCATAATCACCTCACTACTTGATTTTCAAGGATTACTAAGGATTGTTCTGAATTTCTCTATTAAAATTCTTTTCTTGCCATCTACATCTCTATTAGTATCAACTTTTTAGTATACTAGAATGTTATAGCATATTTTATAATGACAACACTCTTCAAATGGTACTTGTGTATTATACAGAACATATTGGAGAACTAAAGCTAGATCAAATCACATTATAATTTCATCATCGTTAACAATTTTCATAGATTAATGTTATTCCAAATTTATTATATATAACGTCTTAGTTAACAGCTGGTTCCGGCTCACCTTAACTGATAATTAGTTTAGTCCTTTTTCGCTACCTTCATATAATCCAATTACTAATTAAGATCATTCTCACCCCTATTATTCAATCACCAATTAAGATCATTCATACACCCCAATTCACAAATGCTATACCTTGTATCGCAAATTGGGTTAGCTTTTACCCTAAATGATGTAACGAATATGATTACTTTCCTATACGACTGAAATCCGCATTTTTATATGAAATCCATTAAGATATTGAACACTTTGTACCAAGGTCTCTTGTAGGCGTCAAATCTATTACGTATCTGAGCACATTCCTTGTATAGTTGATAGTAATTAATCACATATGCTATCATTAAACCTACCATTGAATGCTAATAGCCGAAAGCTTGGCTGTTAACCATTTTACAGAGTGAACAATAAACCTTTGAATACACTGAAAATCACTCCTTATATTTGAATTCAATTACTATTCAAGTTACCGTATATTCTTGTATAATTCCTTATACATCTCTGTTTGAATCAGAAAATGGGTTCTGCCTCATAAACCCGTCTGGTTGCATTACACAATCTCGTCCCTGCTTCCAAATATAACGTGTTTGATCTCTTTATAGGTCCATAATATAGAGGGATTGGTTGCTTTATACGACCTGTTTTGATATAGCAATATAGGCTACTACTCACATATCAACACAAACCCGTAAACATAAACATTGCAAATCAAAACCTTTGCAGTCCGTGAAAAACAATTCAGCGGAGAATCAAGGTATGAATAGAATCTGAACTCTAAATCAAACAGTTGGCTGTAAAAAACTGTAAATAAGGAGTGACCTGCGGTATTAGTAAACAAAACTCTAAGAAAGAAGTTTTGATAAAAAAAAGTATACATCAGAAGAATTACGCATAAAAAATGTGTGCATCAGAAAATCATTGGTTGAAATCGATTAGTTATATCTACAATATTTTGGCTTTGTGTGGTGAAGATAGGGCCTTACCTATGATTTACATCAAAAGGGAGGAGAAGGGTCGATTCAAATTTCTGGGCAAAGTTTTGAACGATTGCAACCGGACAGTTACTGTTTTCAACTAGTGTTTACATTTCAAGAGGGAAGGGGAAAGGGTGAATGCACTGAAATACCCATAAGTACGTTTTTGGACAGAGATGCACTATCGGTTGGAGTATGAGCCCAATTAACAAAAAGAAGTAATTTCCACTACCCGAGAGCCTCCACTAAATTAGCTTGCGAAGGAGCTAATTTAGTTTAATTATTTTGCATTTTAATAATTACAATATTCAATTAAAAATTTAAATGCTGTTGTTTTGTCCTGATAAGAGGGAATACTAAGTAAAAGCTTGAAATAATAGTGAAGCGTGGCAAAATGCATGGAAAATATATAATTTGGGTTATATAATTGCATATTAGGGGGGGGGGGGAGGGGTAACGCATAGTGGTAGTGGCTTCAAAATGTGTTAACCTTAATTATTCTGCATTTTATGAAGTATGAAATGTTTTCTTAACATGTTTTCTTCTCAACAGCCCCAATTCTAGGCTTATACCTAATGTCATAGCAATAAAATTTTACATTAGTGCTCTAAACCGATAATTTATTAATAGCCCTCTATACACAAACTACCAAACAGGTAGCTTATTTTCTCTGTGAAGACCGGGAAAAATGTTGTGCTCCTCTTCATTATCCCATACAATATTTCCTTACCTTTCCTTTCCTTTCCTTTATTTTTTTTCTTTCCTAATATTTTCCTTTCTTTTGTGAGTACCGGGAAAAATGTTCTGATTAGGAATGGGTAATTACATACAGATTACACATAATTTATGCATGTTTCTGTTCTGTTTGTTGATGGTTCTTTGATGTTTTTTCATGGTTTGATGTTGTTTGATGGTTTTTTGAATTTTTTTTCATGGTTTGATGTGGTTTGATGGTTATTTGATGTTTTTTCATGGTTATATGATGGTTTCTGTTCTGTTTGTTGATGGTTGTTTGATGATTATGAGTGTTGGTCAATTTGTTTGTTGTTTTCTTGGATGTAGACATAAGTCCAACAACAATTACTGGATTTTTTTTGGATGTAGACATAAGTCCAACAACAATTGCTGGATGTTTCTTGGATGTAGACATAAGTCCAACAACAATTGCTGGATGTAGACATAAGTCCAAAAACAATTGCTGGATGTTGACATAAGTTCAACAACAATTGCTGGATTACTGATTCTAACGGGAACAGGATCATTTGTCTCTTTCTAGGCCAATTCGGGGATGTTTCTAAGTGTATTGATCCACTAACGGGACAGGATCACGTGCCTCTTTCTAGTTCAATGGACTTACGTAAGGTTTCTCTTATATCACAATTCTGCCTTGAGATTTTGTTTATAATGGCATGCGTTGAGGCTAAATTATCATACCGTCTCAAGAAATCATGGAGAGAACATCAAGTATTGTTGACATGGAAGTTTTAGCTACATCGATTAGTAATGTGAGTTCTGTTTTGTAAATTTTCTTAGGATTTTCCAAATAAAATCATTTTTTGTAGTCCCTCTCCAACATATTCAAATTCAGGTATACCCTCCCCCCCCAATACCAAAGAAAAACCTCCACAATGCGATGTTTATAGTCAATAGAAAGCGTAAAATACGCTGTTTTTACCGTGTAGCCCCCCACCCCCCCGTTAACGATTTAATTCTTTCATTGGAAATAATTCCTTTTTTGACAAATATATGCATTTTCAAAGCATCTTTCTGTATCCTAGTAATAGTGACAGCTAACATCCGTCAACTCCTTGGTATCAATATACGGATCCCCTTATGAAATTAAGCCGCTAACCTGACTTAAAAATTTCCATAAACAAGTATATAGGGGTAATTATTGGCACCCGTCAAATGCACATACTGTGTAACTCAATTACAATCGTCAGATTAAGATTATTGTCTGTTTAACCAAGAAAATGGTTTCACAAAAAAGATACTTTTTCTGGTCAAATTAAACACATATTTTTCTACAGTAAATTCATTGAATTGCTAGGGGTGCGGGTGTTAGTTATGATAAATAGTTTCATATAGTATTTGTTTTCCATTTTGAGTACTCAGTGTTTATATTTGGTTAAGAAAAAGATACATACCTACTATGAGAAGGCTTATTGAAGCGCAGGTTCTTTTAAATGGTCTAAATGGATACATCCTTTGACCCTAGAGTAATAATGTGCAAATATATGCGTTGCGTGTCTAGGTATGTATTTAAATTTTTTTCTAAATGGGAAAAATAGGTTTTCTATACTTTTCGGGTTTATTTCCAACACGGAATGTATTTAGTTTTTTTTATAAATGGTAAAAATAGGAGCTACTGACTGTCGCGGTATATTTCTCGCAAATTTTACTTTTTGCTTTGCTGAAAAGGGGGGAGGGGCTTGTTTGGACAATGGCAGATGCTTTCTAGACAAATTATGCCTTACAATAAATTCTGTAGAAGGGGGTACTAATTTTTCTTATGTAAAAGGGGAATCGTTATTTTATACTAAATTGATAAAACCCCTGCGAAGACGTCAGTTGTGCAATATGGCCACTGGCCGAGGCCCTCCAGAAAAGTGATGCCTGCACAAGATCCACACCATTGACCTGCGACGCTGCCTGCCCAGGCCACAGTCCAATCCTAGCAGGCTCCAATGCAGCCTGTCAGAAAATTAAAGAGAGAGTGGATGGCTGCTCATAACGTCACTGATGCACAAGATCGTGAGGTCGCCCCCTATCAAGCATTACTAGGCCGTTCACGACCAATGAAAGACGAGAATGATATGGCCCCTACAGCCCTCAACATGCAAGCTGCAAATTTAAATGTAAGTTTCTTTATTTTTATTTCTCGCTAAAGATTTTTTGTCCCAAAGAAAATATAACTCATTCCTTTTGAACTATTTAATTATTGAATCCTGTCAAGTGCAAATATTCAGCCTGCTGAGATCTCTTGAATTAGTTTACCGAAGCCAAAAAAAGGCACTATATTCCGGTCATAATTTCCAATAGTAAGTAGCAAAATATTTTGCGATATTGTTTCTCAAGTAAAAACTGCTTTATTAATTAATAGTTCATCTTGCCTCTACAGATATCATAAAAACAACTTTATATCTGAATGAGTTGTGTATCATGACAGAATATGCCCTGAAAGGGATAGATTATCCATTTCAAACCAAGTAAAGACCCCGTTTTTTTTTCAAAGCAAATAAAGAGTATGAAATTTTTGGAGGTTGTTTGAACAAAATCAAAATCTACTATGTCTTGTTTTAGATTGTAAATATCTTATATCACTAATGAATATGTGGTGACTATTAAATTGGAACTTTCAGGATATATAGGGTAGGGAACAGTGAATTAACCGAATGGTACTATGTGCATACAGATAGTGATAGTGCTTCTGCTACTACTACTACTAAGCGTTTTTTTTAAGCATATGTTTTTTAATAATATGTAAATAATAATCCAATTTAAAAAATAGGGTGATTTAGAAAGTTTGAAAATAAGCTATTTTCTATTATAGATTGAATTGGTTCCATATTCTCTGTCTCCCCCCTCATCAGTTGAAGAAGATACAAGTCATGAACTCATTGAAGGGGCAATGGAGTTTCATGACATTCAGAACAATGAAACATCAGTTATCAATGATAATGAATGGCATGGTATTGTTAACTATGATGAAATACCTTATGATATTGATAATTTATTAAGTAATTATTTCAATGTAGATAATACCACAGTTGAGTAAGGCAATGTAGCCAGTTCAGAGGGTGACCTACCATTGCTAAATCCGAATACATTGCAAATTTTATATGATTTTACCAAAGAATTAACTGAGAATCATCCCCCCACTGATTTAATAAATACATTTCCACTTCAAACAAATGAAAGGACTTCGATGGATTCTCGCAGCCCTATTATTGAACAAAGTGGGGGAGGGGGTGAATAATATACAAGAGGTAGAGGGTAACAATATACAATTTACAACACTACCAGAGTTTCATCAAACAAATTCGATATTAAATAAAATAGTCGTTTATACTGCAACCTTTGGGGATCCATTTAATTCACTTATGGGGGGGGGATTTTATAATTGACCCTACAGATATTGTTCATGAATATGTAGAAAAAATTCGTGCACTGTTAGAAAGCCAGATTCAGTTACAGGGGGGGGGGGGTAAGGTTTCAATGGTTTTAAGAATATTTTATTTTAATGAGGGCAAATGCGATGTGTACGATCATTATTTACACACCGAGATGTTGGTGGTCTATCCTCATTTATAAAATTATGAAACATTTTTTATGCAGTGGATAGACAACTTTATCACGCATCTCGAAAATTATAATGAAAATGGTAGTGGTTCCGTAGTTTTATTTATTGAAAATTTAAGAGGGGGCATGGGGAGAGGGCTATAGTTTTAAAATATAACCCCGATTTAGAGGGTTGTCAGGGCGTTCAACGAATCTGTTTCTAAACAGGTCAAAAATGTTTCATGTACGCTTTCCTCATATCAGCATTCGCACCTTTAGCCTGTGACGCATCAAAGAAAAATTTGGAATACTGGGCTGTACACAGGAAAGAGGGATCTGATTTTCCCCTGTAGATTTCTCTTGTTTAGAGGGAAAATTTCCAGTAACACTCAGATCAATAGATATTTTCGAAAGGGTCAACGCCCATTTAAATATCGGCGTAACTGTGCTCCAGTATGAAACTGAATTTCAAGGCGATATTCGCTCTCATAAAAAGGGGGTGTTGTTCACAGTAAGGGGCCCGTCAATTGAATTGGTAAAGCACTGGGCTTGGCACTGGGCTTGGTGGTGTATACACCACCTAGTGAACCCAATGCAATTGGCCATTTTAATCATATTATAGATATCAGTAGAGTTCTGGGGGAGGGTAAAACACATGGGACACGTTTCTACTTTCCAACATACCTATCTAGATTACATATTGATTTAAAGCCAAAAAATCATATGAACAATTGTAGTTGGCACGGCTATCAATCAGTGGAAACAGTTTCGGGTGACAGGGGCATTTTAAGATTTAAAAATTTTCATAATACGCTCTTGCAAAGCAATAAGATCGCTTTAGATTATGAAGCTAAGCTAGTGGATGTGAACAATCATCGATTTCCGAATCGAATCAAAGAACATCAAGCTATTGAGGTTTCATATACCCACGCACAAAGAAACAACTCTAACACAATGCAATTTTTAGAAATAGTCAAGATATTGGACGAGAATGAGTGCATGATCAAGGCATTAACTAAATTAAGTGTCACTGCAAATGGAGCTATTTCACGTATGAGAAATACTCATTACCCAATTTTGTCGTCCACAGAGGATCGTCTGGCGATTAAAAATAAAAAAATATGCTGGGTATGTAAGGGGGATTTGAAGAGGGGGCTAAGGGGAAAGGGACTAGGGGGAAAAGAGAGGGAAGGGGAAAGTCAGAGATCATAATCACTTGTGGCAGGAAATTTCGTCAGGGGGTAGTAATTTTCGTGGTGTAGCACATCAATCGTGCAATGTGAATGTAAGCCAGCAGTTTTTTATACCGGTTTTCATTCAAAATTCAATTATGACTTAAAATTTATTTTAACGGCTTTGGCACGTATTCATAAGAAGGGAGGGGGAGGAAATAGTCCATGGTTTAAGGACTCATTTGCCAACAATTTTATTCCCAATTCTACTGAGAAGCTGGTGTTTTTAAAGTTGAAATGGCGTGTAGTGAATAATGGAAATACGTGTTGGGATAAAATCTGTTTTTTAGTCTCTTTTAGTTTTTTCCCCAAGGCTTTGTGTCAATTGATTCAAGAGCAGAAAAGCTATAATTTTGATAGTTTTCCTCTGCTTGAACAGTGCTTTCCAGACAGTGAAATGTGTGACCTACTGACCTGTAAAGGCATATATGCATATGACTATTACTGCTCTGGCGCACGGTTAAGCAAGGAGAAACTACCTCCAATTGAAGCTTTCTACAATTCATTTACCAATAGTGAATGCACTGCCGAGGAATATGAATTTGCCAAGAGGGTTTGGGATGAGGGTAATTTTAAAAATGGGTGGGATTATTGTAGAATGTACTTGGCCAGTGACGTACTCACTCTATTAGATATTGTCTGTAAAAACACAGATGAAATTTATTCAGAGTTTGTATTAGATATTGGCTACTATTTTTCCACACCTCATTTAGTGATGGACTTGATTTTAAAAATTAGTAGGGAGGAAATAAGGTTGATCACTGATGTGGATCAACACCTTTTTGCAGAAAAATTAATGAGGGGGGGTATGTTTTTCATGAAGATCGGGTTTATTCAACTGATCCAAGTGGTCAAGACACTGGTGTAAAGTCTAATGCAGTTTTCCTTGACATGAACTCATTGTACCCCTCGGCAATGTCTCACTACCCTTTGCCGTGTGAAAATTATAAATGGTTTGAGAATCCTTGTGAGATCCCCGACATTCACACCGTCGAGGACAATGGGCCACGAGGATAGTTATTTGAAATTGACGGGCACATACCATTGGAACTTCACGATTCTGTCAAAGATTTTGTATTTCCATGCGTCAATAGACCTGTGACCAAGGACTCGCTGAGCCCATACAATCAGTCTTTAGTCAATATATGGGCATGGACTAGACCCCCTCCAAGCAGAAAGTGATTGCAGATCTAGACCCGAAACATAATATTGTTGTTCACTATGTACTTTTGCGATATACGGTGAACAATGGTTTCAAAATCACAAAAATACATAGGGTCCTGCAATTCAGTCAGAAACCCTACTTGAAGATGTTTATCGACACCTTTGTTGGTAAACGCTCAATGGCAAAAAGTAAAGTTGAATAGGAAATGTACAAGCTCGTTTTAAATTCCACTTTTGGCAAAATGTGTTAAAGCGTACGAAACAGATCAAGTTGTGACGTCGTAACATGCCCCCAAGAATGTGCACGAATTATAGCTGACCCTAATTTTACAACATTCACGAGCATAGAGCCGAACATGGTTCTTCTACACAAGAAGAAAAGAAATGTTGTACTGAACAAGGATATAGCGGGAGGTAGTTCAGTACTGGAAATTTCCCAACAGCTCATGTTGTCGTTTTTTTTACAATGTGTACCAGGTACAATGGCCAAGGGAGGGGGAGGTTCAAGTTTATTATGGGGACACAGATTCTCTGCTGTTAAAAGTTAAAACCGGGGAATTTATTAAATGATTTTGAAAAAGGGGTCCACATCAACTCGCGGATGGATTTCACTAACTGGAATGCATCCGTCTATCCTGAGTTAATGAAACGTCAAGCTCCCAATCAACTACTAATTTTAAAATCAGAGACGGGGAGTGATTTAATATCCAAAGGGTTTTTCCCCGGTCCTAAAGTTGATTGTTTAGAAATACACGACAAAGATGTAAAGCAGGCGTGTAAAGGGGTACCTACACATTTTGTAAAAAATAATTTCAACATGAGTGTCTACAGAGACTGTGTAGATAGTTATCTATTTCCAAGAGCAACGGTACTAGCAATTCGTTCTCTGCAGTATAGAAACTATACTCTTAGAGTTGAAAAAAATGCCATGTCATGTATATCTGCTTGAGAATGGTGTAAAAGTACTCCCCTTCTGCCACTATCGAATTTCAGACCGGGTTGAATGTGTAGACTATCGCAACCAACTCGGTCTGGATAAATTAACCTAACCTAACCTGCAGCAGCAGCGGCTATTGTATAAAAAATTCCCACACCCTCCGCACACGGTCCCCGGGGGATGGGGAGTCCCGCTCGAGGCCGGCCTTCTACCCGCAGCTCCCACTCGTGGCCGGCCTTCGGCCAGCGGCCCCCGGGGGTGGAGGGTATTCTCATCTTTTAAATTCATAGTCTAGAAATTGGTTCAACTCTGCTGCTATTGCTATTGTTCGTGTTGTAAGTTGTTTTTTTTACAATAAGTGAAAAAATGTTGTTCTTATTGTTGTACAAATAGTGTGTTCTATTTTAAGTTGTACAAAATGTGTGTACTATTGTTGTTCTTGCTGTTGAACAAATAGTGTGTACTATTGTTGTTCTTCCTTTACAAAAAGTGTTTTTGTCAATGAATGGAAAATGTTGTTGTTGAAGTTCTTGTACAAATACTGTTGTTGTTAATAAATGAAAAATGCTGTTGTTGCTACTGTAGTACAATAGTGTTGTTGTTAATAAATGAATGTACTATTATTGTTCTTGCTGTACAAAAAAGTGTTTTTGTCAATAAATGAAAAATACTATTGTTGTACAATAGTGTTGTTGTTAATAAATAAATGAATTGTTGTTGCTATTTTTCTTGTTGAGCAAATAGTGTGTGCTATTCATGCTGTAACGTCAAGTTGTTGATGTTAATAAATGAAAGATATATTTTTTGTTGTTCTTGTACTAGATAGATCTATGGGAAAATTATTATTTATTCATTAGACAAATATGGTTTACAGTTAGTTGTAGTCCGACAGTTGTCAATAGCAGCAGCAGTATGTATCAATTTAAAACACCATTCAGGTGGTTTCTGTGTGGCCAATCAATGTCGGGGTAAACGACACTTTTAGCTAAAATAACTCAAAATTGTAATAAAATGTTTTTGGAAAAACCAAAGAAAATTTATTATTGCTATAGTATTTGGTAGGAGTCCTACGATCAAATAAAAGCTATTGCCACATCCATACCTATACAATTCATACATGGACTTGATGTTTTCAATAGTATTGAACCAAGCTCATGGCTGATTATTGATGATTTGGCTGAATCAATTGAACAGTTCTCACAGGAAATGCTACAACTGTTTACCGTTCACTCTCATCATGAACATATTTCCACAGCCCTAGTTTTACATAATCTTTATCATAAGAGCAAATTTATGAAAAGATTCGCTTTGAATTGTATACTCTTTATTATCTACAGAGCTTTTCGTGATCCTAACTCAGAAATACCTTCGAATAAAGAAATACATCGAGGTACACCAAAACTTCTGCTATCAGGGTAGACTTAGACGACAAATAAGCCCTGTGGGTACATTTTTCTAGATCTTAATCAGAATACACCCGAGGATCTACGTGTAGTCACAGATATTTTTGACAAAGAAATTACTGTATATCTTCCGGTGAACAGTAGAAAAAGCTATTAGTCGCCATCATGACACTGAAGAAAATACACGAACAACGGTATTTATTTTTCGTTTTAGGCACTTCAAAACCTCCACTCAGGAAGGCCATACTCAAACATGGTGTTTACAATGATTTCATTATTCCAATATCTCAACTTTGTTTAAATTTAACTGAGGGTAATGTACACTTGCCAGAAGGTGTTAGACAACAGACAAAGCAACATCGTTCTACTGTACGTGCCTTGGCTTGCAATAACAAAACGACAATTTTTTATAAGAAAACGTCTCCTTCAAGCAGGCGGTAGCTTTTTTACACTTTTACTACCAATAATAACAGGACTTGTAAACAGTTTTCTCTAGATGGCTAAACCCTATAAATTGACACCAATTGAACTTGTCCTCTCACCCGTGGAACATTTTGAAGACAATCTAATCAAATTCATTAGTGATGAAAATATTGCCGATGATAAAAAGCTAGTTTTACTTCAAGATGATTGCGACGTGTGGAAAAACATAGACCTTATCGTGAGAGACTCGTTGCCGTCATAGATCCCCCTAAACAGGAAACATCTCCTCAAGATTCTGCACAATTAAAGGAGAAGGAATTGAATTGCATAGTGACATCAATTAGAAACCTATTGCCAGTGACCTATAGAGAACAGAGTAAAAGAGTATTAACATATCTCATGTTGGAAAGTGGTAGTGGTGGTGATCATCAAGTTCAAGTCGATAGCACAGGGAAACGAATTATAATTCAGGGAAAAAGTTATAATCTAGTTGATTTAATTTGCGATATGGTGACGAATCGTACAGGACTTTTATCATTTGACAATAATCTATACACCTTTCTGAATGCATCAAACTTCCCCAAAAGTCTTATCGGCAAGAAGCAAATTCTAAAGAAATTAAGAGAATATAGTCCTCTAACAACGTCACCATTGAAAAAAGAAGAAGAGGAAGATTCAATCTTGGAAAATACTAGCCCTCCTAGCAGCAGCAATGATTTTATACCACCAACGACGGTGACTGCTATACAAAAGCGACGACGTATTGATTCACCCTCCAGTGTGCAAAAGGGGAGTGGACATTACACTACGGGTTTGCGTTCAAAGTGGATGAAGTTTTAAAACATATCTATGAAAATATCGGTGAAGTGGAAAGTCTAAGTTCCCTCGAAACGCTTTTTCAAGTTGCCTCTGACATAGATGCTAGCACATTAAAAAAAGCAAAAGAATTTATAGAGAATGAGCCGAGTTATACACTGCATCGGAATCATGGGTTTTTTGGCAAACATTATCGACAAACTATAGCATTTTTCCCTCAGTACATGATGCAATGCGATCTTTTAACTTTAGACACGATTCAATGACATCACAATGCACACTACAAATATATTCTGGTAGCAACTAGTGTCTTTATTCACTATGCATATTCCATTCCATTGCGAACAAAGAGAGGTCTTGAAATTGCTTAGACCATAGACAGTATTTTTGAACAGGGTTACAGTAGAAAAATTCAATCAGATCGCGGTAGCGAATTTGTTAATCCCCATGTGCAAAAGGTTCTAGTGAAATATAATACAACGCTGTATCATAGTCACAGCCCGATAAAGGCTGCATTGGCTGAACGATTGATAACAACGATTCGTCTATTATTTTCAAGAAATTTTACATTGAAAAATACTGCTGCTTTTATTCATGATTTGGATAAAATCATGCAAAAATATAACAAACGACCACATCGATCCCTGTCCAATATTAGCCCTCCGGAAGTTCATTGCAGTGAAAATACATTTGATCCTTTTCTAAAGCAATATTCCAGTGAATAAAAAAATTGCGAAGAAGAAATTCAATGTTGGTGATACTCTTTGAATTAATACAACCACCAATATTTTTGAAAACAGGAATTATTTATGGAAGACTGAACTTTTTAAAGTGTCCAAAATCCTAGACACTGAACCCACGACATATCGACTGCGAGACACCAAAGATGATGAGATTCTCGGTGGTTTTTATGAATACGAACTACTAAAAGTTAGAAACACTAGTGAAATTTATCAAATTGAAAAGATAATAAAGAGTCGTTCTCGCAGGGGTAAGAAACAGTTGCTTGTTCGTTGGCGATGATACAACTCTGATTTCAATTCTTGGGTTGCAGTTGAAGACATTAACAATGCCCAATCATTTCTATGTGACTTTCATGTCTAGTGTTTCCGATCCTCTCTACAATGATTTGAATAAAAGAAGTGGTTTTTGGACGAAACTGTCTCCCACCATCAAATTCGACGATGGAAAGTATAAAAGTGGCTCTTGTCGACTGTATTCTCAAAAATACATATGACACTCTGAGAAAAGATCATAAATATGATATAAAAATTAGACCCTATGATTTGCCGCCACCCACAGGTGATCAAGAACTAAGTCAAAAGATCAATTGGATGAATTATCCATATATTGAATTACCCTACGAAGAACTCACCTGTATGAATGATTTATGTCATTCTATCAATAACAGAATTTCCGCTCGTAAAAAAGGTGCTTCTCATTTCAACTATTCAAAGGAGGAGGTCAAGATCTACATTAGTTCACCCATCACCGATGAAAAGGTTATTCTCAATGATAGTCTAAAAGATGTTTTTGGCTTTAAGCTCAATATAATCAATGGTAAAAGTGCTGGAAACACTAATTTTATTTTTGCTGACTACCCACCTGCCTTCTCCACGGACACATGTATATTTTTCTACGATTCATTTGTTGAATCAACATAGGTTGGCAATAGCAATGTCCCCCTCCTACGAGTTCTTGAACAAAAAACCAATCAAGAACATATTCACGCCTACAATGTAAAAAATCTTCAATATATCCCCGTAAACACTTCCTATTTGGAACTCTGTCAGTTAACACTAAGAACTGAATTAGGTGATTCTCAAGCAATAACAAAAGGTTTGGCTGTGATTACATACCATCCTCGGCCCATTCAACAACAAGATGTCTAATGGAAAAGTGGTATTCATTTGTCCTGATATTGACTGCTATGTTAATACTCTTGGCCCAAGACAAATGGGCAATGGAATGGACTATTACAAAGGTCGTTCGTAAAAATGTGGCTATGGTCTTGGCAGTTGGTTTGCTAAGCTGTTTCGCTCTGCACAACCTCTGGCTAGAAAATATATTGTACCGGCTGCGACAGATTTTGCATCCTCTACAACATACGATTGGGGCTCTGGCAAGGATTAAAAAAAAAGTGCTTCCGAAAATCTTAGGTCCAGTGCGCGAACCCTTGGCGAACAATTGAAATCTCATCAAAATGGAAAAGGTTTAAAAAGGTCGAGAAACAGTGCACCACTCATCAGTCTCCACTCAGGTCAGAAACGAAAGACATCACCCCTGTTAAAGAAAAGAAGGAAAAAGCCGACACGCACTGTAAACAGTAGAAGAAGAAGCCCGGAACAGTAGAAGAGGAAGAGAACTGTTAGATCGAAACTAGATTTCTTTTCCTAATATGTCATATCAACCACATAAGGATTCTCAACCTTCAATCACTTCATCTTTAAATCTATTCAATTCACAAAATGTTGATGTGAGTGTCAAAACATGGACACAATGAACCAATTTATCCACAACAACCGCTCTCCCATAATATTCACTTTCAAATTTATTCCAATGAGGACTAATTTATGGACATGTCTTCGACATTTATAGATTTACGAATGAAAGTCTGGAAATCCGATAATACATTGCCAATTCTTGCTAATCTAATATCCTATGAAAATTGTATATTACATAATTTGTTTCGTCAAATCAGTGTCTACATAAATGGCACACTGGTGAGCACAAGCAACAATCTCTCAAATTATACAAGCTATATGCAATTCATGCTGATGACACCCAAGTCATACAAGGAATTGAGAGGCAGCTCCAATTGATATGAATATATTACTAATACTGACAGTACAAATGCACTTAAAATGCTACAGCTAGTGAATTACATCTAGTTGGAAAAATATATCATGAAATATTTAATATACCCCAATGGCTACCACCCAATATTAAAGTGGATTTAAAATGGACGCTTGCTCCATCCAATTTCATTTTAAGAAAGGAACTTGCTGCCAATCCTGATGTAACTCTCTCCCTCACCTCGGCAATACTCAATGTAGACAAACAGCAGGTTATGAGTTCTGTTGCTTTGGCAGTGGAAAAACTGAGACCCAGTGGAAATAATATTAAACTACTTGTTCCTCATACAATCACCAATCAACGTCATATTGCCAAAGGCTCACGCACCTTCACCGCCTCATCCTTTATCAATGGCGAAATTCCGTCAAAATTAGCCTTGGCATTTGTAAAAAGCACTAGTGCAATAGGATCATGGACTGGATACCCACATAAACTTGAGATAGTTGGGCTTTCATCTCTTGTCTGCAAAGTAAATGGAATCCCACTCTACAATCTATTGTTTGATAAATCCTATAGGACATTGTATGAGTTGACCATGCAAACCCTAGATAATGATTCACAAATATTTGAAAAAGGTATAACCGAAAAAATGTTTGCTAAAACACATGGTATCATTATATTGGATTTGTCTGGTACCCAGGATATGAGTATAGTACGAACGGGGAGTGTGCGTTTAGAGTGTACATTTGCCGACCCATTAGCTGAGAGTATTGGACTAATCTCGTTAGATCAATATGAAACCAATTGGGAAATCCCTCCCAACGGCAGTGTTCTACCAAACCATGAACAACGAACACCAGTAAAATCTTCAAGGTATTTAATATGGACCCCTAAGTGTCCAAATACAGATCCTATTGTCTGCCTGCGGACTTTCTTAGAAAAATTCAAAGTACCAACAATACCCTTATCATTATTAATAGCAGTCCGTTGACTGTGAATACTAGCCATTGATTGTGCATCTATCGAACAATGAAGACGATTGGATTGTTTGATCCTCTCCGCCTACCCTACGCATTCTACACTCCATACACCAGCAACTATATTGAGAGCAGTGGGAAAATTTATTATTCAAAATCGGAAGAGAGTGCAGGATCTGACGACTAAAAGCTGTGGTTTCCATGCTCTACTATATTTCGTGTTCAGATGTTGCGGCTATACTTACAAGCAGTTTCTCAACATTTATGTAGACAATCCACGTCTGAATGACTTTATGTTTGAAAATTTCCTCTCAAACCTGTATAATATTGATTTTAGTGCCCTACGAGTAAAGTGCTTAAAAATGTATGTGAATTTGTTTATTAATAAAAATTTATATATATACAACAATGTCTTTATTCTTCACTTTAGATTTCTTCTTCTTAGGTGTATAGGCAACTGTCGTGAACCACTAGTGTGGGTAGATCATTTGAATTCACTGTATATTGATCTTGATTGGGTGCAAAGTCAGGGTCACATTTTCTACAGTATAATGTAACTTCACTCTTGTCATATCTCTTTGTATAGTCAATGATACTATTTGTATTCATATTGTAAAATTCACGTGTTTCAATCTGTCTATATGAAGCAATATCACATACAGTGTTTTCAAATGGTGAATCACATTCGGTAACTGCTAAATAAAAATCTCTAGGTATATAGTCATAATAGGCAGTGTCATCACAACGATGACGTTGAAACCAAATTGTCTTGTTACCCCAAGAGTTGAATCGTAGACCTGATTCTTCCTCTCAAAATAATTTAAATCCAAGACGATACCAATCTCGTAGAAATAAACTAAAATCACGTTTGGGGTTCTTCCCAATCATACCGAGATAAGTATTCTCCCACTGATCACAGTTGTCATAGTGGCAATTGGAGCATAGACGTCCTCTAGGGTGAGAGTCAAAAATCTCTTCAAGACATGAATTACATCCTTTAATTTGTACTGGATATCCTCTATGTAATTTACAGGGATTGCATAATTTGCACTTTTCATTATACTCATCAATAATTATACAATTATCACATGATGACCAACTGCCAAGAGTATACATACATAGTGGACATGTATAGAACATTTTTTGGTTTCCAAAGTCAACTATCTCGCAGGTAAAAAGAAACTGAACCACGTTTGATAAAATCAGAGGTGGATAGGAGAGAAGTGACTCGGTGATACTACCGTTTTTAAAGAAGGAACCATCTATATTAAATATGTTGCATCGTTTCTAAAAGTATTTTCACAATATTGTTCTTATTTGTTTGAGTTAATATTTCAATAAATTGAGTAAAAGAATTTGATTCATGTCATAAAAGTTTCATACAATAGTCCAATGAGGGTGAATCAGTTTTCATTATATTGTCAGGTGTCTCCTGTGAGAATATCTTCCGTTGAATGGATAACTCGAGAAAATCATCATCCAGAATCAAATGTTTTTCCATAATCACAAGATTCAACCTTATTCTCTCTTTATCAAATTTATTCATTTTTCAATCCTATCACTCTCACTGCTGACTCTAGACTGACCATGATTCGATCTATCTCAAGAATATTCGATCATCTAACATTCTAACAAAAGGGTGACATTTTCGATTTCGAAACAATTTTATTGTATAATTACAACATTAATATATATTACACAAGTACAATTAGCGATATTGCTTATTGTCTTCGATATGCTTCACTATTGCTTTTAAAGCACTTTGAAGTCTATTCATATGTGCTATATCAACTTTTGCAGCGAAGCATAATTGATCCTCTATTTTAAATTTGCTCAAAGATAACACATATCTTGCATATACTTCATCTCATTCCAGACAAAGCCGTGATCCTCTCGTGATTTCCACCGCAATGTTTGAGGCTCTTGTATCATTGCTACCAACTCCACTATCAACATTCCACTCATTATTACAAATATATTATAATGAGTAACGTCAAAGTGTTCTCACTCCTTTGAATTCTATTCTCACACTAATAACAACTATAGCAAAAATCCTTCCTTATATTCATTGCGAACATGTCCCGTTAGTGGATCAATACACTTAGAATTCCCCATCGATTATGTAATCAATTTCCCAGAAATCTACTCCCCTTACATCCAAATTGTTGTTGAACTTATGTCTACATCCAAGAAATGTTGTTGAACTTATGTCTACATCCATCAATTGTTGTTGGACTTATGTCTACATCCTTGAAAACAACAAACAAATTCACCAACACTCATAATCATCAAACAACCATCAACAAACAGAACAGAAACCATCATATAACCATGAAAAAAACATCAAATAACCATCAAACCATGAAAAAAAGAATCAAATAACCATCAAACAACATCAAACCATGAAAAAACATCAAATAACCATCAACAAACAGAACAGAAACATGCATAAATTATGTGTAATCTGTATGTAATTGCCCATTCCTACTGTTCTGCCCCTCTTATTTTCTACCGTACAATTTTTCCTTTCCTTTCCTTTATTTTTTCCTTTTCTAATATTTTGTTTCCTTTGTGAGGACCAGAAAAAATGTTTTGCTCCTCTAGCTCAATCCCGTACAATTTTTCCATTCCTTTCCTTTCATTTATTTTTCCCTTTCCACGTATTTTTCTTTCCTTTGTGGGGACCAAAAAAAAACTTTGCTCCTCTTCCTTTATCCCGTACAATTTGAACGGGTACGATTGAATTTATCTCGCACAAACATAATGGGATCAACAACCATAAGAGGAGCAAAAAAGTTAATCTGAAGACGGGAGCAATAATTACGAAAGATTGGGATCAACTACCATAAGAAGAGCAAAAAATTAATCTGAAGACGGGGCCAATATTTACTGGAGCTTAGGATCAACAACCATAAAAAGGGCAAAATCAATCTGAAGAAGGGAGCAATGATTAGGGGAGCTTACCTTTTTGACCATTTATTGATGCATGTACAATATATGAAAGCTCAATAGTTACTTGGCAAATCAAGAAAATCCCTCGCAAAAACCTGTGTTTTTTTCGCAAAAATATAGCAAGTTTTTTGTACCAGTTTTCTTAGACCTATATTTCAGTAAAACAAAGCTTTTTTTTTATACCTGTGAACCTCCACCAAATTGGCTGGTGAAGGAGCTTCTGAACATTGATGTTCGATCTAGTGGAGTATCTATGTCATCAGACTCAAAATCGGAGGCTGACGTTACACTATCAGATTGCCCAGTAACCTAGAGAGAAAGTAGCAAAACGATAGAATATTAAACTCAAAACAAGTACAACAGATAAACAAATTAAATTCAATAATAGAAACAAATAGAAAACAAAATATTATACCAGACAAATAATAGAACATTAAGAGTTAGTCCACTATAGATATAAAAGCACCTATATTATATTTCTACATGACTGTGTTGAAGGAATCAAACCCAAAAATTAAAGGAATTCTCCAAAGCATAATTTTGTTCCAGAAACTGATTGTCAGTCTTCTGAAGTCATTCAAATTTGCACACTATATTGAACCGTTGAACCTATCGGTGCATAGTATTTCAGAATTTCACTAAAAAGTTATTTTCTTCCAGTCTCAAGTTTTTATTTATTTAAGTTTGGCTATTTGTTTCTTGAATTGTTTGGAATGTTTTTTACTAATATTGAGTTGCCTCTATTTTCTTTTCTATTGAAACATATTCCTCTCTTCATTCTGATCTCGAACGGATAAGCTTTATTAAATTTAGTCATACTAAAAAGACCAAAATTGTTAAGAAGAATTTATCAGCAAGACATACTTTTCAGATATAAGTTCATTCCAACTGGTAATTCCTGATTTGATGGATGTACATAAAAAGGTCAGGAGAATTTTAAAATATTTTTATAAAATAAAAAGTAAAAGTTTGTTTGCATTTTAATTATTAAACTAAAATTCAGCAGAAGAAATTTACCACCAGGTCTGCATGTTACAAGCTTTTTTTTTATATTTGGTTTCTAAAGAAGAAAAAAAAAGCAGTAAAACATACAAAATCGGTGCATAGTAGGTTCGAATTCATATTTTCAAATTTTTCATTTTGTTAAATTTTGCTATAAAGATAAAAGTTTGAATCAAATGCACTTCTCTAAATGACAAATAAAAGAGAAGTAAAAAAAATTGTATGTTTAGAAGAAAAATTTCCTTAAACTGACTTCCAGTTTAAAACCCAGAATATTCATAGTACAAAAAAATGATTTAAAGAATCACTGGGTATTTTTTTAATGCTTTAATCATCCCGTAAACTTGAAGCCTTCAGTTTTTTACTTTCCTGGGTTGGAACTTTTTTTTTTTCAAAACCTGACGGGGACTTGGAAAATTTTCATTTTCATGGGTGTTTGATACTCTAGCTTATTTTAGCAGCATACGTCTGACGATTTTTAAGCATAGTTTACACAAAACACATTATTATCTTAATAGTCTAGGAATAAAGCCTAAAAGGACATTGTAAGAGTTACCTTACAATATAAGAATAGATACACTCCTATGCCAGCCTGATGGCTCCACAAATTGGAGAAAGATTTTTGAGACATGTATTCATTTAGTATAGACTTCAGCCATAATAGACCTCTTGATAGAGAGCCATAAACGCTATGTGGCAAGATCAGCTGATCATATCTGCTTTATAAGTTATGCTTCTTTCTGCTAATAGTCATGTCTGCTTCTCTATGGCTTTTACTTCCCACATACTGCGATTTAAGGGAAAGCGACAATTTGAACGACGCATTGATTTTGTGGAAAAACACGCAACAAATGTTTAGGAAATTGCAGGTACGGTGTCAAAATAATCGCAACAACCCTTACCTTATATTAAAAAAAGATGAGCCTCTGTTATTTTGCTACTGTTGAAACTCTATCTAACAGTTCGTGGTAACGAACTGTAAGTAAGGAGCGACCCGGCTCAATAGTAACCAAACTCTAAAAACAGAATTTTGATATTAATAGATAAATCAAAAGAATTTGATTTTTAAGCTGATTTTAAATATATAAGATTCATCAAGTTTAGTCTTACCCATCAAAAGTTACGAGCCTGAGAAAATTTGCCTTATTTTCGAAAAAAGTAGAAAACATTTCCTAAAAGTCATAAAATCGTTATGAAAATCACAGCATCAGAGAACCCTACTGTAGAGGTTTCAAGGTCCTATCTATAAAAATATGCAATTTTGTAATTTTTGCCAGAAGAAAGATCAGGGATGCGTGTTTATTTTTTTTCTTTTTCCCAGGGGTGATCGTATCGACCCAGTGGTCCTAGAATGTAGCGACAGGGCTCATTCGAACGGAAATTAAAAGTTCTAGTGCCCTATTGAAGTGACCAAAAAGTTTTGAGGGCAAGTAAGCCCCCTCCCCCGCTTTTTTTCCAAAGTCACCAGATCAAAATTTTGAGATAGCCATTTCGTTAAGCATAGTTGGAAAATCTACTAACTATATCTTTAAGGACGAGTTAATCCCCCAAAGTCCCCGGTGGAATGGCTGCAAGAGGACCTTCCTCCTAAGACTTTTTTTGTGTGTGTGAGCCATAGGAACAGCTGCGGAACTTGAAACCATAATTATTGCTAAATTTTCTAAGTTTAACTTTTGTAAACATATCAGTTTTTTCTTTAATTTGAAGGAATTAGAAACCCATTAAGACTCTTAAAGTTGATAAAACAACTAAACTGCTAACTTCAAGAGACACAACTTTATACCAGAGAGTAAAATGGGGTTTAAAGCCAAGTGTTTAATTTTTCAAAGATCTAAGGACATTGAAAATGGAATCTGGTAGTTTGATTTGGTTAAGTGGAAACTTACACAACCATAAATATCGTAAAAAATAGCATATTCAGTTTAAATGAAAAAGACCTGTATGTACTTAAAATTTTCAAAGTAAAAAAAAAAAAATAGTTTTGATTATTTGTTTTCGTAGTTCAGAGTGGCAACACTGACGAAAACATGGCGCTGCTCAAAAAAACATAATATTATAACAATAAAAATAAACATTTGAGAAAATCATGGTCTTTATGCGTATGAACAGATCCAAGATGTGTTCTAGGGCTGAAATGTTTTTATTTTCATGTCTTTGGTACTGTAATGGTGTTTTAGAAGCATCATTTAAAATATACATAAAAATAGGCTTTAAAATGTAATTAGCTACAAGAGAATAAGTTGCTATTTTAATAGTATGACTGAGGTTTTAGGCCGGCAAATATTACTTTGGTGACCTCATGACCCCCCCCCCCTATGCAAACGTTTCTTCCCTGGATAAGTTTTCATCCAAACAGCACCAAACCATCCTTAGCACCCATTCCTTCCAACCATTAAGAATTTTATAATGATTTCTATTTAAATATGTATGATTTCTATGATTTCTATTTCTATTTAATTTCTATTTTCAGTATCACTATTTAAAATTTTAGCCTCAAAATTGTCATCAGCAGCATCAAAGCAGAAAATTTTGGCTTCGGGTACACTTTGAAATTCTTTTGTAGTTTTCATCATGGAAGTTCTTTGGTCAAGTAATTGTGAAGCGGGTGCTGTTTGGGTGAGGAATTACCCGGTGTTGAGTTTTTCGGTCGGGATTCACATAGTCAGGAATTATCAGGGTGGGAATTCTGGCAATATTCCTCTTCTTTTTCTTCAGTTTTACAAATAGCTTCTCTTAAACGTTTCTGATTTGTTTCAGAGGTTATTTTTCAATCTATTCTGTGTATTGCTTAAGTAAATATTAAAAAAAACAAAACAAATTTTCCAACTGAAAGTAGGGAGCAACCTTAAAACTTAAAACAAACAGAAATTATTACGTATGTAAGGGGTTTGCCCGCTCCTCAATACCTCACTCTTTACGCTAAAGTTTTACTTTTTGTTCCAATTAGTTAAGAATGACTCCTGATACACAAGGACCATTTAGTTAGAATAATAAACTTTAAAAAATTCGAAAAACACTTTAGCGTAAAGAGCAAGGTACTGAGCAGGGGGCAACCCCCTCCATGGCAACCCCCCTCTGGAAAATATCTTTATACTTCCCAATAGCCAATACTATACGTAAGCAATGGGCGAAGTTCATAACTTGCAACCCTTTCCCTGGGAGCTGTTGGGGTCAAGTCATCCTCAAAGACATAGTTATTAGGTCTGTCGACCATGCCTAAGAAAATGGCTATCTCAAAATTTTGATGGGACAAGATTGGGCAAAAAAGGGGGAGGTACGGGGCTCCCAATGTTTTTGGTCACTTAAAAAGAGCACTAAAACTTTTGATTTTCGATCAAATGAACTTTCTCCCGTTCTTCTAGGTTCTATACGATAAAATCAATGGTTCAATACGACCACCCCCTGAGGAAAACAAACAAATAAACTCACATCCGTGATCTTACTTCTGGCAAAAACTCAAAACTCCACATTTTTGCGGAAAGAATCTCAAAGGAGTTTGAAACCTCTAAAGTAGGATTCTCTGATATTTTAAATTTCATGGTGTGTCTTTCATTAAGATCACTTGATTTCTTAGGGGTGTTTCACCCCTTTTTCAAAAATTAGGTAAATTTTTTCAGGCTCGTAATTTATTATGTATAACATCAAACTTCATTAATTTCATATATTGTGAATAAGCATCAAAATTTGATTCTTTTAGTGTATCAATTATTATCAAGAATCTTTACTTTACAGTTTCGGTCACTATTGAGCCACATCACTCCTTACTTACAGTTCGTTAACATGAACTGTTTGATATAAAAAATGGAGAAGCAGGGAAAGCGGCAACTTACCAATGACTGCCTCCTAATGGCATACTGCTGAAGTGGGGGTATTATGTCATCTTCATTGGTCTCAGAATCGTTCTCAGTCTCACCGTCCTTTCTACTTTCGCTATCAGTTGTTTTGTCTGTAGATACCTCCTTTTGATCCAGTAGCTTATCACCCTAAATAATAAAGTGTTTAGATCTTTTCTAGTCAACAGAGACGCAAAAACAATTGCAGTTTCACCGACTTTCACTATCTAGTACTTTGTGCCAGACAATTCCTTCTGGTCCTGTTACTTATTACCCTAAAATTTGAAGGTGTTACTTTCTAGATAATAGAGAGGCTTGTACCAGAATAAAGAAACTTCTGCCTCCACTTTTGCTTTGTATGCTAATAGCTCAATTCTAGACCTAATAGCTCCAGTCGCTCGACCCTAAAGAATAAAGTGTTTAAGCCTCTTTAAAGACAATTGTTATGTTTAAAACTAAAATAAATTTCAGCTTCAGAACTTTTTTCCACTTTTGCCATCTGTTGTTTTGTCTTGAGATAGCTCCAGGTGGTCTTGTCATTTATCTTGTCATTGCCATTAAGTGACTAAACCTCGTGTTAGACCTTTGAGAGGTTTATCTTAGAGCAATTTCAGTTTCTTCCTAGTTAATTTATCCTCTTCCTAGCTAATTTATCTACTATGGGTTGCCTCCCCATTGCAGAATAATATTTATAGGCATGAATATATAATGAGTTGGAGGTAATAGGCTTGAGCAGGATTTAATAGGCTCTGTGCTGTTGGAGGTAATAGGCTCTGTGCAGGATTTCGACTCTTGTTGATTAAAGAGCATCGTCAAGTGCTGAAAACTATGTTGTGACCAAGATGGGCTCATTGGAAAAAGCCTCCATTCATACTGGAGGTCCCAGGGACTCCTTGCTGTCCGGTTCAAAGCCGGTTTAAGCGCTTCGGAGTATACTTGAGGAGATCTATTGAAACCTTGTCCTGCACTGGCATCTGAGATGATTAATTTTCCTGAGGCCAAAATAATTTCAATGATTTAAAGAACATAAAATTTGGAAATTGGAATGTTACGATGTTAAAAAAATATCTATTGTTTCGACATTTCGACTAACAAATTCAGAGGATTCGAACTGGACTTATTAGGAGTTTCAGAAACTCATATCCCAGGGGTAGGAAGCATGAAATTCGGTGATACAGAATTTGTTTACTCAGGCAGAAAGGATGGGGTACATAGACAGGGAGTAGGGCTCCTGATGAATAAGGGAGCTGCTAAGTCTTGTTTAGGCTGGGAAGGTAATAATAATAGAATACTAATTGCTCATTTTATGGCTAAACAGTTTAGGGTATTAGTTATAGTAGTATATGCCCCTGTAGAACCGACTGATGGAGGTAGAAGTGACTCATGAATTTTACTTATTACCTGGTGTTTTTCCTCGGAGATTTTGACTGCCCAGGCTGGTAGGAATAGGAATAGATGGTATCCTAGCCTAGGTAAATTTGGTGTAGGAAAATAAAACAGTAATGGTTACAGACTTTTTCAATTTTTTAGGTATAATAATTTAGTTATAACCAATACATTGTTTGGTCATAAAATGGCCTATAAGTTAACATTGTATTCACGTAATGGTAAGACAGCTAACCTTATTGATTATGTTATAGCAAACCGAATCCTGGGAGGATAAATACAAGATACTAGAGTATTTAGGAGTACTCTTATTGACGTTAAAAGTAAAGATCACCATCTAGCAGTGTCTAAGGTTATTTTTTTTTAATTCAATTCAATTTATTCTAATAAAAATAAAACATAACACCGATAATAATAATAAAGATCCTGGAAGCGAACTTGTTGTAAGTAAGTATCTAAGTGTGAGGGCACTACACTCTTAAGGTACAAGCTGGCAGTACTGCTCTCGGTTTCGTGGCCCTCTTCCAAAACGTACAAGGAGAGCTGGGGGCAAACCATCCTCTGCTCTCGCTCGCCTATACAGCTTCCCATTCCTATATTTTTCTAGGTACCCATTTAGAGCTGGGTTGACCACTGACCCGCGTCCCAAACCCAAATAACTGGCCACGCCAGGGATCAAACCCGTTCCCCTTGGGACAAAGAATTCTCAACCCAGCGCACGTTCACTTAGCCAGGAACTTGTTGAGGACCATAACAACAAAAAATTGAAAATGAAGAAGAGAGAAAAAGAAGAAAAAAAATGAAAAACGAAAGAGAAAACACTGGTAAATTAAAGCACATTGATTAAAAATTTAGAGAATTATAATATCAAAGTTTAGTAACATTGTTATACAGCGTGCGAAAACTTGTGGATAGCTCGACACTGGAGGGTATTATGTTCCATTGAAGTATAGATTTATAATTGGGGGATCACTGGGCGGAGCTAGAGACACACATGGGAGCATTAGAGAAACGGTTGGATGAATTTAAAGACAAATTTCTGAATGGTAACTGCCTTCCGGGAAGTTACGATGTTGGAAGACTCCAGGTTGAGAATTTGAGAGAAACTATCCAGAAACAGTTGAATACTAAACTTAAGAATTTAAAAGTTGACAATGTGGAAGATGGTTGGAATATTTTTTGAAAAATATTACAATCCGTAATACAGTCCGCAACTTTACAATCCGTAAAGTTGCTGATGGTGTCTTAGGGAAGACAGTTAGGACTGCAGCTAGGAATATTAGTGAAAAAGTTTTATGTTTAATAGATAGGAGAAGGGTATTGTACAAGAATTATGAGAATGATAGATCATTCGAGACAAAAGGAATGTAAAGAGAGTGGAGAAAGCATTAAAATATGAAATAGGGAGGTGTGAAGTGGATGCCTTGGATAAAATTGCCGAGGATCTGGAAGATGCAGCTAGACATAATAATAGTAAAATATTGTACTGGTATGTTAATAAATTGAGAAGGACCAATCAATCTCGACTTTTCTCTGTTAAAGATAAGAACGGGCCATAATTAGTGATAAGGAAAGAGGTAAAGAGAGATGGGCAGAACATTTTAAGAATATTATAAACCGATAGCCTATAGAGTTGCAGGAAAAGATATAGAGGAAAATGAAAAAGTTTGTGATACCTTGGATGTGAAGGAAGATTTGTTTTGTGAAGAGGAATTAACGACAGTACTAAAAAGATTAAAAATAAAAAAGCTCCTGGTGCTGATAGGATAGTAAATGAGTTTCTTAAATATGGCGGCTCTGAGGATAGAATTAAGTTACTGAAGATTATGAATACTATTCTTGAAAAAGGGGAAATACCTAGCGATTTTAGGAAAACCTTAACTAAACCACTGTATAAGAAATATGATAAGAATGAGTGTGATAATTATCGAGGCATAAGTCTGGTGGCTGTAGGTAGCAAATTATTTAGAAATATGATACATTTTAGACTGAGAGATGCTGTAGACGAAATTTTAAGAGAAGAAGAGTGCGGTTTTAGAAAAGGTATTTAATTAATAATTGAGAAGTGCCTGAATTGTCAAACCCCTTTGGTCCTGAGTTTTATTGACTAATAACAAGGGTTCGATTCCATGGATAGAAGAGCTTTAGCAAAGGGTTTATTCTTGTATGGTATACCAGACAAATACATTAAAGTGATTAGTGATATGTACGAGAATAACACTGCTGCGGCTAAGGTAGGAAATGAGGATAGCAGCAGATTTTTTATTCAGTCAGGAGTTAAGTAGGGCTGTAGTCTATCCCCTTTCTTATTAATCATTTTGATGGACTTTGTCTTAAGGAGCACAAGCAAGGCAATGGGACACCACGGAATCAAATCGGGAGGGAAAAGTCCCCTGGACTTAGATTATGCTGATGATTTAAGCATCCTAGATGGAAGTATGAGCAAAATGAATGAGCTTTTAAAGGTTTTGCAAGTTCAGGGTGCTAGAATATGTTTGAAAATTAATATTAAGAAGACTAAGGCACTAAGGCTAGGAATAAGTGAAGATGAAAAGGTGACGTTGGGTAACTAAAAGATGGATCAGGTGGGCAGCTTCACTTACCTTGGTAGTATTCTTAGTAAAGACGGTGGGAGCTGCGAAGATGTTAAAAGTAGAATAGCCAATTCTCAGTGTATTTTTTCAAAGTTAAAAAAAAGTTTTGAAGAATAGTAAGATAAGTCTATAAACCGAGATTAGAATATTGGAAGCTACAGTGATGACAGTGGTCAAACATGGCTCTTAAGCATGGATGCTCCGAAAAGCGGATGAATATTCGCTAGATGTTTCCCAGAGAAATTGCCTACGGATTGTTCTGGGTACCCGGTGCCTGACCGTATTTCAAACAGTAGGCTGTACAAAAAGTGTGGTTCAATATTTCTAGCGCTATAATGAAAGAAAGGTTGAAATGGCTAAGAAACGTTCTGCGGATGAAGGATGACAGATTGCCGAAGATTGTTCTTTGGGCCAAACGTCTAGGGCTAAACGGAAAGCAGGTCGTCCTCGTCTGGGGTGGGAGGACGTCATAAAGAAAGATATAAAGGAAATGGGAGCTTCCTGGGTGGGTGTAAAAAGGGAGGCTTTGAATAGATTGGGGTGGAGGAGGAGCGTGTGTTGCCTCAGGTGTTGTCCTCAGGTGTTGTCCTCAGGTGGCTTGGTGCTGCAGTGAGTTGTAAGTAGTAGTAGTAACTTCAGTTTCACCATTTTTTCAGCTTTTGCCGTCTGTTCCTTTCTCTGAAGATAAATTCATTAATCTTCTTAATCTTCATTAGTCTTCAATGAATTTATCTGAAGATAAATTTAATAATTTTGTCACTTTAAGTGACACTGATGGATAAATAATACAAAATCTGTCATTGGAAGTTTTAAAATCGTTAAAGAACACCGTTTTTGGAACCCAACTTATTGTTAGAAAACAGAGATTTGACTTCCGAAGGAAAACAAGTTCTGCTTTATTTTTTCACTTTTAAAATTGAGTTTATTCCAAAATGAGTTTTACTTGAGACAGTTTTGGAAATCTTCTCTTTGACCTACAATATCAAGGTCTTTTAACCAAAGTCTATTTAAATGAAGGGTCTTTAAAAAAAAGTTGTCCTGTAACCTCAGAGTTTACAGTCTGTAAACCTCAGAGGTTTTAAATCCTTGCTCATTCAACACGACTAGTAAATCTATATTTGTTAGATTTTCTTTTGTTCGTTAAAAAAAAAAAATTTGTTTTGAAATACATATCAAGTGCTGTATGCTCTGGGGGTTGCTCACTTTCAAACAAAAACAGGTGGCGGGTACCAACCATGACAAAAGTTTACTAAGCGTGGAAAAGATCGTCCCCGATTAAAAAAAGGTGCAGTTAAAGTATGCCATTCATGGCGAAAATTATACCATGCATTTCAAAACACAGGGTGGTAGAAGTGAATTCTGTGTGATTGGATATACACCACATGTTGAAGACTGGGAAACCCTTTGGAATTCCTAGAGTAAAATAAGTATAACAATTCTTTTAAAATATACTATCAAGCTATTTTTTGAGTAAAAGTCCCTGGTGCTCACCTGAAAAAGTGGCCTTATGTATTTCCGTTTCGGGCTCAAAAAGATGCTTACGAGCCCTGTCAGTAATCTTGCAAGTAATTGAGGCAACACAAGAAAACACTCCAAACATTTTTTAAACTTTTTTTTCTGATAAATACAAATACAGAAAACCCAAAAATGAATTATAACAGGTTTTTAAATACTTCTAATGTTTCTAAGTTTTAAACAGATTAAATACTTTATTGAAAGACACTTTAAGTTAAAAAACTCTGAAGAAAAGAAGACGTCAAATATGGTCATGGCTATGACTGGATCCATCCGTTAACATAATTTGTTTTCACTTGATTATTTTCATTAATTGGAGTTTTTCATTCGAGTTTACTCCGATTAATTCACTGAAGTATTTTTTTTTCGTACTTTTCGCAGATTATCTGTTATACTTAACTTGATTGCTCAGCTGACCATTGGAACCGAAAAAGTGGACTTAAATGAAACCGAAAACTAAACTTAAATACGTTTGTATACGTTGCCTTCTTCTCAGAAATACCTGATTTATTTCAACCGACTGCGCCAAACCATCGTTTAAGTAGAATCAATTTTTGTCAAGCGAAAATGACAAAGTGATTTTGCTTGGTGATGCCGAGGAGATACGCCACATTTAAATGCCTGTTTAAAGGAAATTAAAAACCGTACAAATATTATATCTTATCACATTTTGTGATATTTACTCAATCAGGATATTTTGCTTTGACCTAAATTCAACCTGAAAATTTGAAGTTCCGAAAGACTTTTCAGATTCAGAATCAGTGAATAGTTGGGTAGCTAAAAAACCATTTATGCTGCAACTTGTTTGATTTTGACCCCTTTCTTTTGTCACGCATGTCCTAAACTAATAGTAGGCTACATCTAACCATTAGTCTACATAAACAAGAAAAATTCGATTTACTTCAAACACAAATTAGCCGGTCAAAGAAATAACCAAATCTGAAGCCAAAATAGAAATGACCCAAAAGTTTTTCATTCGAACGTGGCACGCTCATGCAGCATGTAAAATACAGCTGCCGAAGTTAATTTTGGCCTCTGACAGAACTTTAAGAAGTAAAAGAAGTTTTATGAAGTAAAAGGGATGAAGAATAGTTTTTTTGATAACTCTGAAACTTAGGGCGTTAGATAAATGAAACTTGCTGGGTTGGATGTATAGTTTAAGCTAGCGGGGTGATAAAATTTTAATTATAGTTAATAAATGTCTCAATAATTATTTTATTTAATTTAAATCCAACTAAAATTAAACTGTATTTGTTGGTTATCTTTTATAATAAATGTTTCTCCCTTTAAAAAAGAACCTATCTGCCATTTTTTTCAAATTTGGTTAGTTCTATGCTGCTTTTGTAGTGCTATGGTGGCTCCCAGGAGCTTAGCCACATTTTGAGTAAATTTTAATTCTAAGATCAAAACCCCCTATTTCATTACAACATTTCAAGCTTTAGACGTGTTGAAGAAGTATGCGTAAAATCATGAACATCACTTCATAGGGCCCTAATTTAGGCTTTAAATCTATTTTACATCTTTCTTTCATTTAGCTGCAAAAAGTTTCAAGCTCGTGCACAGAGTAAAAGAGAGATCACTTCACCATTACTAGGGGTAAAAGATATGCTTTGATTTCTTTAGTTGAAATCTGTGACGTATTTCCGTCGCAAAATCCGCACTTTCTTGAAAGGCAAATAACCACAATATTTAGAAACATAACTACTTTACTCCTGTGACATCTTATACCCAGTAACACAAAAAAAGAAATAAAAAGCCGATTCCCATCTGTTTGTGTCTTCCCTCTGAAATTTTAAACACAGTAAATTAACAAAATAGTTTCGTGTCACAATGTGTTTTGCAAGTGAACGTGTGGCTTAGTGTTCACATGAAAAGGGAATAAAACAAGAATTACCGGTCAATTCTTTAAAGTAGTATTCCTGTAGCAAAACTCGCCTTTCTAAGTTAGCAAACTTCTTCTTCCCTTTTATTATGAAAAAGGTTTCTCCAGTAACCCAAACAAAAAGGTCTATATATTAGTTTTCTAGCAATGAAGTTCCCAATTTAGTAGCATTTCTTTTAGCATATTTCTTCTTCTTGGCAGGTTTATGATAAGAACTGTCAATAAGACTAGGAATCTACATTTTGATTGACAATAAAATATCTTTAGTATAGTTTTGCCAATCAATGTCTTCGCCGTAATGCGTTTTTTCTTATCAAAAACTGAGAATAGAAGTTTTCTTAGTAGGAAGGAGAATCACCAAATAATTTCAGGGCTGGGGAGATGATTAGTTAAAAGTGATTTTATTAATTAAGTGATTAATTAAAGTGATTAATTAAAAAGTGATTAATTCAAAGTCAAATTGTTTTATATGGTGCATGATCAGCTATTTTTATTGCTTCATATATCCTATATAAAACGGAACAGCTGCCCCCTACTTTGTTCTGTCGCTACCCTTTTTCTAAAACCCATAAGAATTGAATCAATAAAAGATGTCTATAGTCAGCAAATTAACTAAAAATTAAGAATTTTTGCACAAAGACAGAGACAGATCAGATGACCAAAATTTATAACTGGCATGTAATTATTGTAGCGTTAGTAGTAGTGGCAAAATGTTTTCTTATAACAAGAATCATCCAAATATAAAAAAATCACACCATAATACAAAAATTAGAGGAACAGTGAGACCTAAGCCTGAGAGGACATGCTGCAAAAACAAGGAAAGCAAAAATGGAAAATAATATTAACTACAATTAAATGTATATATTAAAATAAGTTTTTGAATTAATTTAAGAATTAATGATTATAAGACAAAAACCGTTACCGAATTAAACCCAAAAACAAAACACATGCACAACGTTACATCTCACTATCCGCAAAAACACAACAGCTGAATTTCAGATGTTTAAAAACTTATCTTTTATTTTGCTTTTTGTCATAACAAGTAAAATTAAACTGAAAAAGTAATTTGAGAAGAAAACCAGATTATGTTACAAGAGTCTCTTTCAGTTGATTTTTAAGGTTTACTTATCCAGTAACGCACTGGCTTAAGTCAGACTAAAGTTGACCAAACAGATTTCATCCCTTGATATTTGGATTGAGGAATTGTTGTAATGTGTTTTATTTATTATAGACCTTTAAAAACAATTTTCCTAATGTAGCCCTAAAAATGAAATAGTTAAAACTAATCTAGAAATGATTTTTCATAACAGTGGAAAATCAAAAAGACAATTTTGGTCAATTCTTATTAGCCTTAATCAACGATAGTAATTATTGCAGAATAAAGGTAAAATAAATGAATATGGAGAATAAAAAGAAAATATAGAAAAAAAAAATCGTTCTCAAAATGGACTAAATAGTAGATTTTTTTTCTTGAATACATATAAATATAGGTGAAAATGAAGGGCAGAAACAGACTGGGGATTACATAAAAAAAAAGGTGTCTTTATACTGATAAAATTTTTTATAAAAATTATACTTATAATTATATAAAGGGGGAATAGTTTACCACTTGGTGCAAGAAGGATGTATTTAGGGAAGAGGAGTGGGTAAGATAGTCCTTACTTTCGCCCGATGTGTGGAAGTATGGAAGAGAGTGTGAGTCATGTGATGTGTGTGATGTGTGAGTGTTTAGAATTGAGTGAGTTGAGAAATGAAGTTATGGAAAGTCTGAGTTTGATGAGAGATGGCTGGTGAATGTAATGAGAGATGAATATTTTGCCAGTGTTAAATTTAGGATGATTTCTTGGGTTGGCAATGGATCACAGAGGTAGATTTTTGTGATTTGTGTACCTTTTTGTTTGTGTCATGTAATGTTTATATTATGTTTATGTAATGAAATTTATTTCAAAGTGAATTTTACTTTTGTTTTGTATTGTCATGGCCCTAGGACTTTTAGCGCAATAAAACTTATTATTACTATTATACCTTCTAAACCATCATACTTAGTAACATTAGTTATTTATTAATTATGAATGCATGAGGTTTATAAAAACATCAATTCAATTTATTATTTGAATAAAAACATGCCACAAACATCAATAACAATAAAGATCCTAGAAGAGAACTTGTTAAGGACAAAAAAAAAGAAAAAATTAAAGGAACACTGAAAAAAAAGATAGGAGAATCAAACATGGCTAATTAAAGCAAATTGGTTAAAAGTTGAAAGATTAAATTAATTAATCAAGTTTTGTTACATTGTTTTAGAACGTGCTGAAACATGTTGCTAGCTGAACACTGGAGGGTATTTTGTTTCGTTGGATAATGGATTTGTAAATGGGAGATTGCTGGGCAGCGCTAGAAAATTATTTAGGAAATATAAAGGCTCAAATGAATAAACGGAGACAGTGGACCAAATCTTTTTCAGGTTTCCTTTGCAATTGAGAATTTTTGTATAATAATAATTTTGCTTCGCTTCACGGATGAGTTTAGTGTAGAAGTTTTTATAATTTTTATAATTTGATAGGTCAATATCACTACTGGTCTTACAGGCTAACTTATAATTTGTTTTTACGATATGAGGAGACTATGAGGCTATTTGACATCCAGGGGCATGAGAGAAATATTACTAATGCACAATACTGCGGTCCTTTGTAAGCAAAAAAAAAGGATCCGGAAGAAAGTATGAATCGACAGTTACTTCATGCACTAGAATCTAAAAAGTGTATTTAAATGAAAAATGCGAAGTGGACAGCAGGAGGAAAACTTTATATTAATTGTAGCTGTAATTTATAGTTTATAGTTTTTTTTAACTTGAATGTTAGAAAATGAATGATTTATGATGGTTTTGAGAGCTGAGGGTGCGAGAATAGGTTTGAAAATGTATGTTAAGAAGACTAAGTCGCTTAGACTAGGAATAAGCGAAAGTGAAGAGATGAGGTTGGGTAACAAGGAGATCGATCAAATGCTTAGCTTCACTTACCTCGGCCGTATTATTAATAAAGAAGGTGGATGCAGTAAAGATGTTAAAAGTAGAATAGCCAATGCTCAGGGTGTTTTTTGTCAGTTAAAAACAATTTGGAAGAATAGGAGGACAAATACGTGAACCAAAATAAGAATATAGGAAGCTAAAGTGATTACAGTGGTCAAGTCAGGTTCTAAAACGTGGGCACTTTGGAAGACGAAGGTGAATTCGATATATATCTTCCAAAGGAATTGTCTGCAGATTGTCGGGGGTACCCGTTTTACCAGCTATTTCAAGCAGTAAGCTGTATGAGAAATGTGTTTTTTATTCTGCTTTCTAGGGTTGTAAAGAGAGAAAAGGAGAGATGATTAAGTGATGTTTAGCGGATGAAAGATGACAGATTGCCAAAGATCGTCCTTTTCAGTTTTCATCTAGAGCTAAACGAAAAGCAGGGCGTTCCCAAATGGAGTGGGAAAACCTCGTAAGGAAGGATCTACAGAAAATTTGTACTTCTTGGGAGAGTATGAAGAGGGGATCTTTGAATAGATTGGACATAGGAGGATAGGGTGCAGCTGTATTGGCCTAAGTCGGCCTCGTGCCACAGTGAGCTGTAAGTAATAGTAGTAGCAATGGTGATTGTAACCTCAAATTGACCCATTGAAGCATTCTCCATACAATAATGCTGTTTCGCTCTCGCAATACTAAAATTTATTAGTCGTTTCTTAATATATTGGTATTTTGTTATTACTACTATTGCTGATTGTCCGAACAACAGTCGCATACATGTTACACGGGTAGTTCTTACCCTAATCTTAACCTAGATCTTAAGAACTAGTTCTTATCCTAAATCTCAAGAACTTAAAAAAATATTAGCAAGAATAGTACCTGTTTTTCGGATTCACAATTAAACTCAGCATTTGATTCAACCAAAGTATTGGTACTCGTACTCAGATTTGTCGGTGAGGAGCTACATATTGTTTCTTCTGAAAATAAAGTGCAGATTAATGTTAAGTTTATGTTCGATAAAAACACCGGACTATACAAACGTTGCCTTAATCTGGAAAACACCGATATTTACCAATTCTGAATAAAAAAAGTTAAAAAAAAACTGGATTTTTAATTTTTGTTTTTAGTACGATTTAGTAGGTTTAATACGTTTATTTTAATTAATTGTTATTTATAATAATACTTACTTATACTAATATTAATTAATTTAATTAATTATATTAATTAATTAATATAAATAAACAATTAATATTTATATTAATTATTTAATACGCTTATTTGAACCGCTTAAAAACAGCAAGAAAGATTAAAAAAAAAAAACACATAAAAGCAAACTTTTGAAGTCATCCAATGGTATGTGAGCCCGAAGCAACAGTTCCAAACGTACCATCTCCATAACAGATCCCTTTCTAACTTATTATACTCCAGCTTTCTTAATATGAGTATTATATTATTTTTTAACTGTCGTTTTACATGGATAGAAGCCCCTTTATCATCCTACATGATCCTACCATTGCTACTGAAAATACAAGAAAAAGTACAGGGCTACAGTCATAATTAAAAAAAAAGTTTGTAGTGATTTTGTGACACCATAGAAACGAAACAATTCGAGCAAAATCAAACTTCAAACACTTTAACAAGAAATATATATAAAAACCAAGATTTAGCTTAAACGTATTTTTGAGAAAAAAGTTTACGCTGACCTAGAGTTCAAAAGATGAAAAAGACTAAATGACAAACTTTTAGTCCAGTTTTTACGCTTATGTACACCATTAAAAAAAAAAGGACAGAAAGCAGAAAAAAAAAAATTAAGGGAGCTTGTATAAACAATCCTAAGGACATTAGAACTCATACCTGTAGCTCAAAACACACCATCCTATATAACCAATTCAGCAAAAGAATCTGATTAGTCTTTCACGGTTTAGTGATTTTAAAGGTAAAACGGATAAAAGAGAAAATTTTGTCTCGGGTGGTTTAATGCTGTGTCGACATTTCAGTAGCAGTAGTAGAGGCATGATATTAAAAAAAAAAAAATATTGATGTTGATTCATCCTTTGACCTTGAATTCTGTAAATATATTTCTCAAAATTGTGTTTCAGGTACTTCACCCATTTGAGTCTTATTTGGTCTTTTAGCTGGATTTCTGGTTAATGTATTTGATCCTTTACTGAGCAGTCGAAATCTGTCTCTATTCCATGTTGTTTAATAGTGTGAATACTCTGTCTTCGAATCCTTCCGGTCTGCAGTTCGTACGCTATGTTTGTGAACCTTTTTTTTTTATCAAGGGTTTGTTCACCCTGTTTCCTAAGCTCCAACTACCTCCTTTGGTAAGAAGTAGGTCCACCCTGACTCCAACCCATTTTCAGTAAATGATTCGAGCTTGAGCCTCTTTTCGCTAAAACACGCGCGCTCTGTCTCCTGTCCCCCTTTGCAAACAGAGCACTTTCAAAGTCCTATCCTCTTTGACAAGCTCCGTTTGTCCTCCAAATCCATTTCGGTAAATAGTGTTTACGTATTGTCTTCAACCCCTTTTGGTCAACAGGACTTACGCCCCCGTCTCCGAAAGCCTTTTGTTAAAACATTCATACTTTCCACCTCCTACCTCTGTTGGTAAATAGTAAAGACAATTTTCTCCACCCCCCTTTGGTCAGCAATGGCTTTAGTCTTCAGTTTGAATCGTCTGAAGCAACCCTTGGTCAACATTAAGCCCGTTTTTTAGGACTAAGATCTTACATCTAAGATCTTACATCTTTCTGCAAAGATTATCGTTTTTTAACTCATCTCTGTTCTAAGATCTTACAGCTCTCTGATGTTAGCAAAAAGTGTGAAGACCGCCACTGTTCTGCCATATATGACAATCATGAGAGAACTTTGATGATATACTCATCATTGTTTTCAGACTGCTGATTAGAGCAGGATGATAATATGTTTGCATAAAATGACAAAAGATGTAAGATCTTAGTTCAGGTTTCACTTTTAAGCGTTTTCTGACAAAAGATGTAAGATCTTAGCACATTGATGAGTGAAAAAACGGCCCTATTATGTGCATTCTGTTTTTGAGCATGTCTAAGGAAAGCGCGGAAGTTTCCACTTATACTTACTTTATGTGAAAAGTGGGTATTTTTAGTTTCCGCAACCCTTTGATAAATGATACATACGGCTCATCTCCCATCCCACTTTGTAAAAAGAGTATCTGCTCCGTCTTCAAGCCCCGTTAGTGGACAGAGGGTAAATTCAGCATTTGACCTCTTTTTGCAAACAATTAGAATGCTTTGTTTTTTATTTCCCTTGGTCGGAATCACAGCACGACTGTCCAAATTAAAACAAAATAACTAAATATTTAGCAACTAAAATAGTGCTCAATTATCACCAAAATTGCATTTCAGGCTTCTGAGTTTGTTGGTTACAATTCTGAGGCTTGTATCGTAAAATAGAACCTCAATGTTAAATATACTGGTTAAATTTTTGACAAAGAGTATTTGTTTTTGACAGAAGCTAGTATTTAAAGATTTCTTTGATTAGTGATTTGATTTAGTGATTTTAATCCTTTTGTTGTGTGTCATTTGACATAGAAAACCCTTCTCGATTCGACTCGAGAATACCACTCGTTTGCACCTTAAAAAGACTTGCAAAAATGTTTTTGTTTCCATATGATTAATTTTTCCTTGACGTATATAGTACTATCCATTTTTTTTATTATATTTATAGAAGTTATGATTCATTGCAGTTTGATAAAGCTTATTTAATGAACTATCTTTCCTAGTGTTATTTTTTTCATGAAGCAAATGCTTTACATGTTGAGTGCTTAAATGCTTAATGTTATGAGATCTGTTTCATAAATCTGGCCACGGAGCCTTTGTGGGGATTTGTAGATTGTTGTGTAATTATTGTACTGTTATTAAACAGTTCGTGGTAACGAACTGTATGTAAGGAGCGACCCGGCTCAATAGTATCCGAAACTCTAAAAACCGGAATTTTGATACCTATAGATACATCAATAGAATTATATTTTTATGCTGATTTCAAATATATTAGTTTCATTAAGTTTAGTTTTACCCATCAAAAGTTACGTGCCTCAGAAAATTTGCCTTATTTTTAAAAAAAGGGGAAAACACCCCCAAAAAGTCATAGAACTTTAATGAAAATCACACCATCGGATTCAATTTATCAGAAAACCCTACTGCGGAAGTTTCAAGCTCCTATCTGCAAAAATGTGGAATTTTGTATTTTTTGTCAGAAGAAAGATCACGGATGCGTGTTTATTTTTTTTCTTTCTTTTTTTTTTTCTTTTTGATTTTCCCAAGGGTTATCGTATTAATCCAGTAGTCCTAGAATATCGTAAAAGGGCTCATTTGAACGGAAATTAAAAGTTCTAGTGCGCTTTTTAAGTGACCAAAAAATTGGAGGGCAACTTGACCCCCTCCCACGGTCACTTTTCCCAAAGTCACTCAATCAATATTTAGAGATGGCCATTTTGTTCAGTATAGTCAAAAATCTAATAAATATGTCTTTGAGGATAACTTAATCCCCCACAGTTCCCGGGGGACGGGCTGGAGGTTATGAACTTTGCCCATTGTTTACATTTAGTATTGGTTAATGGGAAGAATAAAGACTTTTCAGGAGGGATTTTTTCTGATGGGGGGGTGTCAGAGGAGGGGGTTACGGGGTAAGATCCTTCCATGGAGGATGTTTCCTTGGGAGAAGGAACATTTCTATGAAGGGGGCTAGTAGAGGTGACCCTAGTGACCCCACGCGACACCCCTGCTGCCACCTACAATTTAGTCTAATGCTGACAGTTTCCGAGAACTTGATTGCGTAATCGATTGGGAATTTGGAACACCTGTGCTGTCGACCTCAATTCACCTATCGTGAATCAATAATTCCCCTTAGAAACAACAAATTAATTTCCCATTTCTTGACAGATCAATCAATCAATGACATCATCTGTCAGACTTTAAAAATTTTCGCCTAGAAACGATTCTCCAGGAATAGATCCAAATCATTAATGTCTTTGCCTCGGGAACAGTTCTTTTGGTCGAACTCCAAAGGATATTAATAACCAAAGACCATGGAAACAATTAGGCAAGAAACATCTTAGCGATGAATTGTTTTAGCGCGCGAAAAGGTTTCTTATTAATTTGAAATGCATTAGCGCAGAGACGCGAAAAACAAATGGAACACGCTGAATTTACGTTTAGGGATTATTTGGGCGAAACTGTTTTAGACGGGTTATGGAACTATTTCGGCGAAACAGATAGAGACATTTTAAAAGATGATTTTTGAAGAGATTTTAGAAGAGAATTTAATGGTGAAACTCTGTGGTCGTTATAAT
>NC_142809.1:55524329-55526829 GCF_049724085.1 Artemia sp. Qi Xiang Cuo | reverse complement strand
CTGACCTTCAGCGTAAGACCCGCAGTGAGTATAAAAAATATCTTAAGTCAATGCGTTATTGTGGTATGGATTTTCCGGTGTCAAAGAGAGAATGGTGAAAAGTTATTAATTCTGAGTCAATTAGAAGTGATATATCAAGTAGTGATTGTCTTCCTGCATCTGCTTGGCATGGACATTACTCGTCTATTTTTTCTAATGTTAATTACCGTGTGCATTCTTTATATTCTCATTCTCTTTCTGCTATTTTTTGCACCCCTCTATCTCAGCGTCTTTGTGTTCCCATTTCTCTTTCATCCGTAGTTGAAGCCATTAAGAAACTTAAATCAGATAATGTTGATAATGATGGTATATCTAGATTTCACCTTTTAATAGATTGCTGTCCCCTTATTGAGCATCCACACCTACTTCTCCAGATGTGTATTTGTACTTCTAGTGTACCGGAGAGTTTTTTGCGTGGTACTGTTTCTTCAATTTTAAAGAAGGAAAATTCTCCTTTTATTTGCTCTTCTTTTCGACCTATTACTGTCTCTTGCACTTTTAGTAAAGTTATTGAGAATGTATTACTACCTTTTGTGACTAATAATATGCTTGAGAGGGATAAACATTTTGGATTTGAGCCGGGATTAGGTTGTCAACACGCACATCATGTATTATCTTCTTTGCTCCTTGAAAATTCTTCTAGAGGAAGGAGCATATTTTTTTGTTCTTTGGATCCATCAAAAGCTTTTGATAGTGTATGTCATAGTCAGATTTCTTCTGCTCTTCGTGGTTGCGGTGTCAATCTATCGGTTATTTTGCTTCTTCGGTACTGGTACTCTAATTCTTTTCTTTGGCTGAAATCTGTGCCAGCATCTATTATTAAATTGAAAAGAGGTTTAAGGCAAGGTGGAGTTTTATCTTGGACCCTTTTTAATTGATGTATATCAGGAGTTCTGGCAAAGATATCGGTTACCTATCTCTCCAGTTTTTCTGATGTTTCATACCTGGCTTACGCTAATGATCTGCTTCTTATAAGCAGTACTAAAACTGGTTTATCTAACATGGTTTCTTGTGTTGCCACTTCTTTTTCAGGCATAGGCCTTTCTGTTAATGTATATAAATGTAAATTTCTTTCTCTTAGTAACATTTTTAGTACTTCCCTTCACTGTAGTGGCTTTACTATCCCTCTCGTAGATTCTCTTTGATGGCTCGGTATTTTTATTACTAATAGTCCTCCGAGTTTGCGCCAGCGCACAGTCTCAGATATTAATATGAAAATTAAATTAGGATATGCTAAGATTGTTGCCAATATAGGTAAATATAATAAACTCGCGTTGGCCAAGCTCTACTCAACTTTTTGTGACCATTCAATTCTTTTTGCTCCTGGAATTTTTCTCCATCTTAAGAAAAATAAGTTAAAAAGAATCCGGATTAATTATTTTAGATTTTGTAAATTTTTGTTGTTTCTTCCACCTTGGACCAAAAACTGGGTAATTACTAATAAATTTCTCTTTCGCAATATTACTGAAAAACTGGAAGATCTGCGCAGAAAACTTTCAAATACAACTTACATCTGCTCTTCTCCGCACCATCACCTTATCAGGTTTTTTCAGTTGCCACTTTTTTTTCCTTTATTTTTTTATTCGTTTTTGTCTGTTTCGTCATTCTATAATTTAGAATTGAAAAGAGTGAGTAAAAATCAAATAATGATAATAATAATGACAGTTTATTAGACTCTGCAAGTTGTCATTTTTTTCTCTTTTCCTCTTTTCCCCCTCCTTTCACGTTATTTCTTTTTTGTTTTAGTTTCTTTTAAATTATTATGTGTTACACTGTAATTGGTAATCTTTGATTTATATATTGATTTGTGTCGCATTTTACTTGTTTTTCCTCGTGTTACTCAACATATTGTACTTCTGTACAGTGTGGGTTAAAAATAAATAATAATAATAATAATAATAAAGGCCGGTTAATTAGAATAGATAGCTCTTTTGAAAGTACTAAAAAAAACTTTAGCGAAAAGGGCGAGGTATTGACTAGGGGGCGACCCCCCTCATATACGTAATAATTTATGTTTATTTTAAGCTTTAATGTTGCTCCTTACTTTCAACTGAAAAAACTAGTTTTTTTATTTAATTTCTGATCGTTTTTTAAATAATAATGAGAAATCCGGAGCCCCAGTAGAAGTGACCCTATTGACCCCACGTGACACCCCTGCTGCCACCTACAATTTAGTCTAATGCTGACAGTTTCCGAGAACTTGATTGCGTAATCGATTGGGAATTTGGAACACCTGTGCTGTCGACCTCAATTCACCTATCGTGAATCAATAATTCCCCTTAGAAACAACAAATTAATTTCCCCTTTCTTGACAGATCAATCAATCAATGACATCATCTGTCAGACTTTAAAAAATTTCGCCTAGAAACGATTCTCCAGGAATAGATCCATATCATTAATGTCTTTGCCTCGGGAACAGTTCTTTTGGTCGAACTCCAAAGGATATTAATAACCACAGGCC
>NC_142809.1:55499329-55519329 GCF_049724085.1 Artemia sp. Qi Xiang Cuo | reverse complement strand
AAACAATTCATCGCTAAGATGTTTCTTGCCTAATTGTTTCCATGGCCTGTGGTTATTAATATCGTTTGGAGTTCGACCAAAAGAACTGTTCCCGAGGCAAAGACATTAATGATTTGGATATATTCCTGGAGAATTGTTTCTAGGCGGAAATTTTTAAAGTCTGACAGATGATGTCATTGATTGATTGATCTGTCAAGAAAGGGGAAATTAATTTGTTGTTTCTAAGGGGAATTATTGATTCACGATAGGTGAATTGAGGTCGACAGCACATGTGTTCCAAATTCCCAATCGATTACGCAATCAAGTTCTCGGAAACTGTCAGCATTAGACTAAATTGTAGGTGGCAGCAGGGGTGTCGCGTGGGGTCAATAGGGTCACCTCTACTGGGGCTCCGGATTTCTCATTATTATTTAAAAAACGATCAGAAATTAAATAAAAAAACTAGTTTTTTCAGTTGAAAGTAAGGAGCAACATTAAAACTTAAAATAAACAGAAATTATTACGTATATGAGGGGGTTCGCCCCCTAGTCAATACCTCGCTCTTTACGCTAAAGTTTTTTTTAGTACTTTCAAAAGAGCTATGTATTCTAATTAACCGGCCTTTATTATTATTATTTATTTCTAACCCACTCTGTACAGAGGTACAATACGTGGAGTATCACGAGGAAATACACATAAAATGCAACACAAATCAATATATAAATCAAAGATTACCAATTACAGTGTAACACATAATAATTTAAAAGAAACTAAAACAAAAAAGAAATAACGTGAAAGGAGGGGGAAAAGAGGAAAAGAGAAAAAACTGACAACTTGCAGAGTCTAATAAGCTGTCATAATTATTATCATTATTTGATTTTTACTCACTCTTTACAATTCTAAAATATAGAATGACCAAACAGAGAAAAACAACTAAACAAATAAAAGAAAAAAAAGTTACGACTGAAAAAACCTGATAAGGTGATGGTGCGGAGAAAAAGGGATGCATGCAGTGTTTGAAAGTTTTCTGTGTAGTGCTTCCAGTTTTTCAGTAATATTAGGAACACGAAATTTATTAATAATTACCCGGCTTTTTGTCCAAGTTGGAAGAAACAACAAAAATTTACAAAATCTAAAATAATTAATCCGGATTCTCTTTAATTCATTTTTCTTAAGATGGGGAAATATTTCAGAAGCAAAAAGAATTGAATGGTCACAAAAGTTGAGTAGAGCTTGGCCAACGCAAGTTCATTATATTTACCTCTGTTGGCAACAATCTTAGCATACCCCAATTGAATTTTCTTTTTAATATCGGAGACTGTGCGCTGGCGCAAACTCGGAAGACTATTAGTAATAGAAATACCGAGCCATCAAAGAGAATCTACGAGAGGGATAGTAAAGCCACTACAGTAAAGGGAAGTACTAGAAATGTTACTAAGAGAAAGAAATTTACATTTATCTACATTAAGAGAAAGGCCTATGTCTGAAAAAGAAGTGGCAACAATATTGCAGGTGAAATATTTGAACCATTGCTTCATATTTTAAATTTATGTATTTTCTCAGGTACATTTCCTAAAAGATGGAAAATTGCACGTGTAATACCATTGCATAAAAATGGAGATAAATCTGATACAAATAATTATCGTCCTATTGCAATTTTATCACCATTGTCTAAAGTATTGGAAAAAATTTTAAAAGGAAGGATTACTAATTATCTAGATAAAATAAATTTTTTTACCAAACATCAGTTTGGATTTAGGGCAGGCCATTCGACGGAACAAGCAGTTGCAGCTCTTGTATTAGAAATAAATGACTGCTTAGATAGTAATTATCATGTATCTACTGTTTTTTATGTTGTTAAAAAAGCATTTGACACTTTAAACCATGAAATTCTCTTTGATAAAATGGAAAATTCCGGTATAAGAGGGAAAGGACTAGAAATAATAAGATCATACCTTTATAGACGTAAAATCGTGGTAGATGTTGATGGACATTTGTCTAGTTTAAATGATCTTGAAGATATTGGTGTCCCACAAGGATCGGTATTAGGTCCGCTTTTATTTTTGATGTATATTAATGATCTCCCACGATGTTTGCAGGGAAATAATGATCTTGCAATTTTATTTGCAGATGACACAGCTGTTTCTGTTAAAGCGAAGGATTCATCTACATTGATTCAAAATCTGTTTAACACTGTTAGTTCAGTTAATCGATGGTTTGTTTCTAATTATTTAGTACCGAATTTTAAGAAGACTGAATTTATGGTTTTTGGTCATTCAAAACGTGCTACTAAAAAAATGTCATGTCAGGAGCTTCAAGTTGGTGAGCATAAAATACGTAGAGTTCAATCATATCGTTATTTAGGAGTTTTTATTGATCCCCTTTTGTCATTTCAAACTCATATTGATCATTTAAGGGTGAAACTTTCGCAAAATATTGGGTCTATGTATCGTTTGCAACATGTTTTTCCATTTTCAATTTTAAAAATAATTTATCATTCTTTGATTGCTCCTTATTTAAATTATTGCACAATTATTTATTTAAATACTTTTTGGACGCATATAAAACCCCTACAGATCCTTCAAAATAAAGCAGTGAGAATACTTGGAAATTTTTTACATCGTCCATCAAAACTTAGAGATGCATCGGAAACTGAAACATTATTTCTTTTCTTGAATTTATTAGATCTGAAACATATAAGAGAACTTAATATATCAATATGGCATTTTAAAATACAAGATCCTAGTAGTTATTTTTATGAAAAATCTCTGTTGATTCTGCCCCCTCCTTCGGCTCTTAGGAGTTCTGGAACATATCGAATTCCTTTTGTTAATTGTAAAAGATCTAGATTTTCAATTAGATACCAAATACCATTTATTTCAAATAAATATAGGCTGAAAGATAGAATTCAAATTGAGTCATTTCGGCAAATATCAGTTCTAAGGAAGAAAATATTAAAATTATGTATTGACCTGTGATGGTGGAATAGAAATTTTTTTATTATTATTATTCTTTTTTTTGTTTATATTTGTTACCCATGTTGGGATAGCCTTCCATGCCCCACTTGTCCAGCGTTTGTTTTCTTTATGTTTGTTATTTTTTTTGTTTTTTTATTTAACCAGGTTTTTTTTCTTTCTCTCTTTTGTTATGATGAGGAAATGTTTTTTTTATTTTGTTTGTTTGTTTGTTTGTTTGTTTTTTTTTTTTGTTGTTTTTTTTTTATTATTAATACACAATTTTACGAGCTTTTATCTATGTTGGGGGTATTTGTTTTTTTGTTATTTTGATTTTTTCAAATAAAATCTTCTTATTCTTAAAAAAAAAAAAAAAAAAAAAAAACAAGAAACCATGTTAGATAAACCAGTTTTAGTACGGCTTATAAGAAGCAGATCATCAGCGTAAGCCAGGTATGAAACATCAGAAAAACCGGAGAGATAGGTAGCCGATATCTTTGCCAGAACTCCTGATATACATCAATTAAAAAGGGTCCAAGATAAAACTCCACCTTGCCTTAAACCTCTTTTCAATTTAATAATAGATGCTGGCACAGATTTCAGCCAAAGAAAAGAATTAGAGTACCAGTACCGAAGAAGCAAAATAACCGATAGATTGACACCGCAATCACGAAGAGCAGAAAAAAACTGACTATGACACGCACTATCAAAAGCTTTTGATAGATCTAAGAACAAAGAAATATACTCCTTTCTTTAGAAGAATTTTCAAGGAGCAAAGAAGATAATACATGATGTGCGTGTTGACAACCTAATCCCGGCTCAAATTCAAAATGTTTATCCCTCTCAAGCATATTATTAGTCACAAAAGGTAGTAATACATGCTCAAGAACTTTACTAAAAGTGCAAGAGACAGTAATAGGTCGAAAAGAAGAGCAAATAAAAGGAGAATTTCCCTTCTTTAAAATTGAAGAAACAGTACCACGCAAAAAACTCTCCGGTACACTAGAAGTACAAATACACATCTGGAGAAGTAGGTGTGGATGCTCAATAAGGGGGCAGCAATCTATTAAAAAGGTGAAATCTAGATATACCATCATTATCAACATTATCTGATTTAAGTTTCTTAATGGCTTCAACTACGGATGAAAGAGAAATGGGAACACAAAGACGCTGAGATAGAGGGGTGCAAAAAATAGCAGAAAGAGAATGAGAATATAAAGAATGCACAAGATAATTCATATTAGAAAAAATAGATGAGTAATGTCCATGCCAAGCAGAAGCAGGAAGACAATCACCACTTGGTGTATCTCTTCTAACTGATTCAGAATTAATAACTTTTCCCCATTCTCTGTTTGACACCGGAAAATCCATACCACAATAACACATTGACTTGAGATATTTTTTATACTCACTGCGGGTCTTACGCTGAAGGTCAGATACAATTCCACAAGGCGGTCTATCATATTCATTCCAGACTTTTAACCAAAACTTAGCTTTATTTTGCAAAGTTTTTAAATTAGGATCTAAAGACCAAATAGGTTTTTGCGTACCACGTCTAACACGTTGCAGCGGCACTGCAACTGCCTCGGCATCTTTTAGACATTTAATTATTTGATTATAATAGCAATCCAGGTCCTTTTTGTAATTCACTGGTATAGAGCTCTGAAGCAGATGATAGGGAACCCGTATAGCAGACAGCAGGCTTGTTAGTGTAAACGCATAGAGAGGAACATCAGCTCTCTTCCAATTACTTTTTTCGGACCATTTTGAAGACTAGGGTACTTTACACATACTTGCAGGGTTTAAATTCAGCGTAAGGGAAGTGAAATAGGGAGATGGTCCAAGTCTTTTTCTTCAGCGTGCACAAACACTATTGATGTAGTAATACAAGGTGAGCAAATAATGTGATCAATATTGCTCTTACTGCCTGAATGGTGAATATAAGAATACGGATGAGTTTTGGGTATAATATGATAAGATAGAAGGCAATCTAACAACGAATCACTTCTCACTGATGGGTTATTTGTATCCGTATTGAAGTCACCAATGATCATATAATCTAGAGAAATAGAAAAAAAATTTTCCACTAGAAACTTCAACGTATTACAGGCTTTAGCATATCTAGCCATCGATCTGGAAGAACGGTCATCATAAGGCAGATAAGAATTAATGAAAACTGTAGTGCCCATACGAACAGCCAAAAAAACTCATCCGAGTAAAAAATCACCGGCGAAACCAAATTAGGATTGTGCTTAAAAACCACAAGCTAGCCCGCCGGATGGGCGGCCTCTAGTGGTTCTGGCTGTAGTAAAAAACACATCATGATGAAGGCTCCGACGCAAAACGTTAATGCTAAAGTCTGTAAGAAGATGCTCCTGTAAACAAACCAATTCAAAATCATTGTAGAGCTCATCAATAACGAAGTCCTTATCCTTTGTACCATTCATATTAAGCGATATTAATGAAGACTCCAAAGTCATTGCAAAAAGTGGGAGCGCGACATTAGTTCCTTAGATACAGGGCAGGACAGGCTATAAGAAGCATTATTTTTACCACAGTTAGCACACTTGGGAGCAGCACTACAAGGACTATCCTTAGTAGAAAGATGTGGCCCAGCACATCTGGCACATTTCGGGACATTGCTGGTGCAAGCACTTTGAAAGTGCTCGTGTGATCGGCATTTGAAGCAGCATTTAGGTATTTCTTTAAATACGTGAATTTGAAAAAATTCATATCCAACTTTAATTCCTTCTTTGAAATAAGCAGACTGAGTGAAGGAGTCTTCAAATTCAGGTTTGACTCACATAGTCTGGCCCAGTCAATTTTCACTTATTATATCTTGCAGTTTATTAATAACTGAAAGGTCGACATCAACTGGGAATCCTCTGAGAATCCCAAAAAAGCGCTTGGATAGTACTTTAACTATTGCTCCGGTAATAAAGATCTGAACCGCTGTAAAAAAATCTTCAGTTTCAGATTTATCGGTCTTGACATACCATCTGTCTTTAAAAGGTTTCACGCTACAAACTAATTCACGCTCAGCTATCTGATCGAAAAAAGATTTGCGTTTAATCGGATCAGACAGATCTGAAGGCACTTTAGAGACAATAACTGTCGTATGAGCGTCAATTAATGGGGTAGGTTTCGGAAGTTGAGGAAAATTCAACTGATAATTGTCAAGTTTCCCTGACATTTCAACAACCACTTGTTGTAGCTCATTAAACTTAGAGAGTAAAGAAGTATAAGCATTTTCAGGGAGACATGGCACCTCTGTAGGTTCCTTTATCACAAACATAAGTACAAAAGTGTCGCTACTGTCAAGAGTTCTTAACAGAGAAATAATGTCATTAAATGATTAGAAAGTGCATTGTTCCCCTTACGCACTGGGCAATCCAATTCAGGTGATTCAGGGGTTTGTGATTCAAACAAAATTTGAACTTTAGCGTAAAGAGCGTGGTATTGACTTGGTGGCAAACCCCCTTAATTACGTAATAAAATATACAAATATAGAAGTTCTTTACGCAAGTTAATTCGTAAGTTACGTCAGAACAAAATTTTGAGACAGCTATTTAGCCAAAAAAGTAAAATTAATACGCAAATTTCGGTTTTATTATTCATGTGAGCCAAAATCAAAGCTGCATTAATTCAAAAAAGTTCAGAAATTAAATAAAAAAAAACAAGTTTTTTTAACTGAAAGTAAGGAGTGACATTAAAACTTAAAACGAACAGAAATTATTCTGTGTATGAAAGGGGCTGTCTCCTCCTCAATACCTTGCTCTTTACGCTAGAGTTTGAATATGTCACACAACTTTATTTTTTAAAACAATAAAAAACTTTAGCGTAAAGAGCGAGGTATTGAGGAGGGGACAGTCCCTTTCATATACGGAATAATTTCTGTTTGTTTTATGTTTTAATGTCGCTCCTTACTTTCAGTTAAAAAGAACTTGTTTTTTTTATTTAATATGGTAATAAATTTATCCATCTATCCGTCTATCTATCTATCTATCTATCTAATATTGCGCTACTCAAAATTTTGAGCATCCAGCTATAATCCAGAACTGACAAAGACAAAATAAAAAATGAAATGAATGAACTATAGAGTGAAATTAAATCACGAAACGGGGAGAAAATATTACATAATAAACTAAAGTGATAAAAAACAGAAATTATCATTAATGAATACATTAAATCCAAAACAAACAGGAATAAATTTAGTAACAGATTCAAACTGAAAACAACCCAATTATTATCACAATAAAAGAGTTGGCCATTGCCACACCAACCCACTAAGGGCAACAGTATCATTTAAGCTTTACTTAAATCTAAGCAATGGCTTCAAAACTGCCTGTTGACTTTTTAAAGATCTTATTTAGCAATTTTATATGTTTAAATGAAGTAGAATAATAGGAAAAATGGTGCCAGGAAAATGATTCTTTTAATATATTAAAATAAACTAATTGTTTGAGATGTATTTGTTTGTATATATTACTTTTCTCCCTCTAGAAACCAATTGCAGCTGTTTTTAATGTTATGGTTAAGAATTGTTCAAAGCATATGTGTCATTAGTTTCTATTACATCACAAATAGTAGTCTCGTAAAGCACAAATGGTAGCCCCCCCCCCCCCAAAAAAAATCCTTTGAAATGGCCCCGCTGGTAGCCAACTTTTTTTTGGTGTATCTTCTGTTCTGTTCGTTTGATCTTCCGCTTTATCATTAAATTTAATTTTGCCCGTTTTTGATTTCTTTTTCTTTCTATCCTTTATTTGTTCTTTTTAAGATTGACTTATTATGTGACTGTTTCTCCTTGCTTCAGGTTTTACTATCACAGTTTAGTATTCTTAAAATTCTTTGCTTTTAAAAGCAGTTTTTATTTTAAATTACTTTTGAAAGTAAAATTATGTATTGAATGTTAAACCTGAAGTTAATTATGTCTATTAATCAATCGCTTCTTCCTGGAACTCCAGGAGTGAGCCCCGGCTTCCTATTCCCCCCCTCTAATCTATAACTTCCAACCTCAACGGTCTTTTTTCTCCAACACTAGTTTCCAATTTTACTGTTTCTTCAATTAATTTACACCTTTTCTTTACTTATTTCCTTCCTTTTCCTAGCTTTAATTCTACTTAATATGTTCGTTCAGTATTTCAAGTCAGAATACCTACAAGCTATAACGTAAATATTGAAAATGCTGATACTTAAAAGTCTTATGCCGAGTTATCAATATGCTCCAATCCAAGCAATATATCGATGGAAGCTGACGGAGCATTATTTGGTGACTCTAGCTCCATAACTCTAACTGAACTTATGGCTGTGTATCACTTCTTAGATGAGATCCGCAAACAATTTCTATACATAGGTATCTCTCGTCTGCATACCCCAGCCCATTTTCACTGCCAATGGCTTTAATGTATTACAGGCACAGTATATAAATTATAGGCAGTATGATCTTTCCCTATCTCACTCATTATAAAAACCCGGACCGAAGTGTGAGTGCTCCAGAGAACGTAGAAACATAAGCAACATTAGATCTTTTCACGGGTAGACAAGTCAGATTTCTCTTGAACGCGAAACTTGGCTTCAACGTTGGAACACTAAATTTTGAAGAAACTAATTTTAAATTAATTTATTCCAATACATATATGAAAATTGGTAATTAGTAGTGCAATGTTATTATTAGATGGTTTTAAGAATTAAAAGTAGGTTTCGAGGTCTCAAGTTGGTTTCAAAGGCATTTTGAGAAAGTTTTTGCCAAAATACGTGTTCCAGGGTAATTGGACCGCTGATGGCAGATCACATGAGAGGAGCTGTTTGTACGCGCTAATGGAAGAAGAAGTGGGAGGAGCTGTTTGTGCGCACCGAGAATGAAGAGCCAGATATTATCTGCGGTCAACTTACTGCTCTATCTTTATACTGTTAATAAATAAAAAAAACAAGTTTTTTTAACTGAAAGTAAGGAGCGACATTAAAACTTAAAACGAACAGAAATTATTCCGTATATGAAAGGGGCTGTCCCCTCCTCAACGCCTCGCTCTTTACGCTAAAGTTTTTTATTGTTTAAGAAAACGAGAGTTGTGTGAAAGTCAAACTTTAGCGTAAAGAGCGAGGCACTGAGGAGGGGACAACCCCTTTCATATACGGAATAATTTCTGTTCGTTTTAAGTTGTAATGTCGCTCCTTATTTTCAGTTAAAAAAACTTGTTTTTTTTTATTTAATTTTTGAACGTTTTTGAATAAATGCAGGTTTTAATCTTGGCTCACAGTACATGAATAATTAAAACAAAATTTTCATATTTATTTACTTTTATTTGGTTAAATGGCTTTCTAGAAACTTGTTTAATTTTATTTACAAACGTTTTTATTAGTAGTAAATATACGTAACTTACAAATTAACTTACGTAACGAACTTCTATATTCATATATTTTTAATACGTATATCAGGGGGTTCGCCCCCTAGTCAATACCTTGCTCTTTAAGCGAAAGTTCGAATTTTTTTCCAATTCTTTAAAAATAACCGCTTAATCACGAAAGCCGTTAATTAGAATAAATAGCTCTTATGAAAGTACTAAAAAATCTCTGGCTTAAAGAGTGAGGTATTGACTAGGGGGTGAACCCAATCATATATGTAATATTTTCTGTTCGTTTAAAGTTTTGATGTTGCTGCTGTTGCAGTTGAAAAACTTGTTTTTTTATATTTAATTTCTGATCTTTTTTTAAATAATGCTGGAAAGTCCGGCGTCCCCTTCATAGCAATGTCCTTTCCCCCATGAAAACTTCCTTCATGGAAAGATCCTCCTACATAACCCCCGACCCCCCCCACTACCAGGAAAAATCTCCCCTGAAAACGTCTGTACTGTATACTTCCCAATAACCAATACTATATGTTAACATTGGGTAAAGTTCATAACTTTCAGCCCTCCTCCCTGGAACTTCGGGGGATTAAGTCATCCTAAATGACATACTTATAATATTTTCGAACATGCTGAACAAAATGGCTATCTCAAAATTTTGATCAGGTGACTTTGGGGAAAAAAATGAGCGTGGGAGGGGGCCTAGTTACCCTCCATTTTTTTCGTCACTTAAAAAGGGTACTAGAACTTTTATTGTCCATTCCATTGAGCCCTCACACGATATTCTAGGACCACTGGGTCGATACGATCACCCCTGGGAAAAACAAACAAACAAAAATAATAAAGACGCATCCGTGATCTTTCTTCTGGCGAAAAACGCAAAATTCCACATTTTTGTAGATAGGAGCTTCATACTTCGACACTAGGGTTCTCTTAAACACTAAATATAATGGGGTGATTTTCATTAAGGTTCTATAACTTTTAGGGGGTCTTTCCCCCTTTTTCCGAAAATCACCCAATTTTTTTCCGGCGTTTAACTTTTGATGGGTAGGATTAAACTTGATGAAACTTATATATTTGAAATCAGAAAATAAAATCCGATTCCTTTGATGTATCTATTTGTATCAACTTACCGTTTTCTAGAGTTTCAGTTACCATTGAGCCGGGTCCCAATAACCAATACTAGTACAGTCAATATACGGTTTGACCGAAAACAAATTGCAACCGAAATTATTTTTACACCATTTTGTAGAAAAAACAACAACTGTACAACATAACAAAAGTTGAGAAACCTAGCAGGGTGAAAAATTTGTGTTTTTTAGCGTTTTGTGTTTTATTTTTCGTTTTTAAGCCTAAATTTTCGATTTTCTCAAGGCTTAAAGTTTACTTCATGGGAAACACATTTCTGGTGTAGTGTTATGTTCTGAACTTGAATATTACATCAGATTTAAGATACGGTGAACCAAAAGTGTTTCACATTCATCACCATTCACGAAGTTCGCAATTCTATTATAACATAGTCGTTTGACCACATTTCTTGAGTAGTTTTATGCGATGAACTCGAATATCACATCAGATCAAGGATATGTTCAACCAACAGTGTTTCACATTCATCACCAAAAGGTTTCTTCAAAATAATCAATCATCTCTTAATGTATTAACTGACTAAAATCACAGGTAACAAAAATCACATTGGTAAAAGGCAGGCAACTTTTCAAATGACTTGCGACATTAATCACTGGCGGTGTAGTTTGAAACTTCGTCGTCGAGATCGTCGATGAGATCTTCTGATTTGGGAGAATTATCACATTCTGCTCCCTGACAAGTTTTGCACGCGAGAGTGCAAGACATGCCGTTTCTGACACAAGTGCACCGAGCAGAGATGCAGTTTGAACGGCAGGAACACTTAACAATCTTTAGAAGTTGGAGAGGTGCTGGGGGTAGTTCCGTCATCACAGGGTATAATGTGCCATTTCGGTCCTTCCATACCCACTTTTGAGGATCCAATTCTAGATTACGGTCGTTATTCCAGACGTTTACCTGAAAGTGAACTCTATAGCTGTGAAATGCTTCAGAGTTTGATGTGGGAAGTCGCTGCTCTGGGTGAAAAAAATCTTTTGCTGTGAAGAAATTTCTTTCGAAGAACTGCTTTTAAAGCTCGTTCAGATTTCGCCCCTTCCTTCTACAAAATATTATAAAAACAGCATCTTCTCCGGCTTCCTTGACTTCGATTTTTGTTGCTGCTTCTTCATAAAGACCATGGCAGATGCGCGAAAACTTTCGTCTTCTATCACTTTTTTCAGGGTAAGACCTTTTCTGATGTTGTGGAAACGTGATGTAGAATCACACCCAAGGAAAGCGTAGGCAAAGAGGATCAGACCACATACTTCTTGGCCTAATCTTTTTCTCATTTCATGAACATCCCAGCACCTTCGCTCTTTATTTTTCTTTGGCTCTGGGGCGAAGTACACCTTGTTAGTGGAGACATCACAGTGGTAAAAGAGAAGGACCAGAAGATCCATATCTTCTCCAATAACGGCAGTTACCTTCTGTTTAGCTGATTCGATAGCAGCTTTTACAATAGGCACGTCTGCATCACTGGGTGCTTGGACTACAAAATAGCCTTTTTGCCGGAGATGAACTGCAAGCGCACTAATGAATCTTGACTTGTTTTTCTTGTTCCCGAGAAATTCTTCTTTCTTAACTTTCAGACGCATGTCATTCGTGAAGAAAACCTCGCGACCAATCGTTCGATTACGATACGAATTGGCCATATCTTTGATGGAAGGTTCACTATCATACCCATCGAAAACAACAGTTGCGCCAGGGTACTTCCGCGAAATATACAGAGAGTAGCTCTGTATGATACCCGCATACGTGTCATTTTTTATCCATGGGACTCCGCCGTCAAGTACGTAGTGTGTCCCGTCGTTCAGCACACACGGAATTTCTTTGAGTTTGCATGCAAGTGCAATGGCCTTGGTGAATTCGGCCTTGTTCAGCACTCTCGGCATAAATGAGCTGTCAAACAGAGCAGCGGGATACGAACAAAGTTCATACCGGAAGCACTCTGATTCAGGAAGTCTTGTCCTTTTGGCTAACGCAATGAAGCGTTGGAATAGCAAAGATGGATCCAGTCGCTTGCAAACTCCTCTAGCAGTTTGCTTTGTTGTTATATGGACTGCCGGTTACTTTCTTAGGAAGACAAAATACGTCGCCACTTTTCCAGTCATAGCATCAAGGATTTTTAGCCCGACAGCCTTCGCACAGTCAACGTTTGCAGATTCATATGCAGTCAAACCGGTAGCAATGCTTCTAAGCTGGGTATCCCTTCCAAATGGTGAGCCATTTTCAAAGTACGTGACCATCGCCTGCGTATCCTTGAAGTCTCGTTCTTGTCTGGGGCCTGCGTTATCCTTGTGCTGCTCGCTTGTCCCATAGAGAATTTGCGTCAGATCTTCCATTAGGAGGTTAACAGCAGAGCAGGTTGGGCGTGCTAAAACCCACAGCGACCTCTGGGTTTCGGTCATGCCCGTACCCCTAGTCAGTCCGCCTGCTGTTTTCAACGAGCGCATAAGCTCTTGTTCAATAACTAGATCCGTCGACAAGCCAGCCCAATAGCGATCAGATCGTCTGACGACGTGCATTCCTTGTTGAAATGAACTATGAACAGTAGGATGGGTTTCTTCAAGCTTCACCATCTTCTGAAGGTATATTCGGGACGATTTGGCATAGTTGTTGTGACCACATGCCGCAAGAAAAGGTAGCATTTCAGACACAGACTTTAGGTGTAAGTCCCTAAGCCCCATCCGCTCAGCTTTGATGAAAGAACGAAGTATCCCAACCATATTCATAAGCTGAAACCACAGCTTTGAAGTTCTGTGCTGAGACAGATCAAGTGTCTTCTGGTCGACGAAACCTTTGATCCACTTGAGTGCAGGATTTTCTTCAACCTCCGTCATTGTTGCCTCTCCATTCATTAGCTTGCTGTATAGTGTTTTAAGGTCTGCAACTTCTTTGGTGCCTAACTTTGTTTCAGGTTCTGAACAGGGATCATCGTCAAATAACTCGGAGAGCAGCACGGCATGTAGAGCACTATGAACTAGCAAGAGACCTCGAACAGCTTGTGAAATAGCCTTTCCGCTTAGGAGATGGGGAACAGTGTTTGGGGCATATGCAAGTTCCAGGACTTCGCGGAGACCGGATCCTTCCATTGTGTATCCTATGCATCCAATAAAGCTCATGGTTGTGTGAAACCCACCGAGTTTCAGAACTACTGCTGAGAGATCACTTCCTGGTTCAGAAACCTCAACCATTTTCATAGCTTTCCACCACAATGGCTGATCGAAGGTCACGACTGGGGCGAATCCATGGCGTTTAGCTTGGTCTGCAATGAACATCAAGGTAGAGTACACACAGGTGTCATCACTGGCAGACAGATCAATCATCGGGAGAAATATTACAGACGCTTTCCCCGGATGGTTTCCAACCATGACAGTCTGATGTGTCCCATTCCATCCCGGCCTTGGAGTCTTCAGATACCACGACGAAAGCCAGAGAGTATCGAGACTAGCACTGGGATCCAGTGCAGTGAAGTCAGGAATACAAACGTATCTGATTTTTGAAAGAACACTGTCGTCACATCTGACATGAGGGGGACATTTATCTGACAAAACTGGGACCAAGGGTTCCAACAACGACAATCTTAGAATGTATGGAACTTTCCAAAAATATAGTATTCAGTCGATAGTAGAAGGGCCTTATTGACTCCCACGATGACCACGTGGTTTATGGTTTTCTCAGTGAGAATGAAAAAACAGATGAAATTCTCACTTGGAAAAACATGAATTTTGTCGCATTTATGGTTGTTTTCATGGATGGTTATGTGTGTTGGTCGATTTATTTGATGTTTTTCTCGGATGTCAACATCAAATTATGGATGTTTTATGGTTTTTGTCAGTGAGAATTTGAAAAACATGAATTTTCTCACATTTATGTCTGTTTTCATGGATGTTTTATGGTTTTTGTCAGTGAGAATTTGAAAAACATGAACATTCTCACATTTATGGCTGTCAACAGCAATTCATGTCTGTTTTATGGTTTTCTCAGTGAGAATGAAAAAACAGGAACTTTCTCACTTGGAAAACCATAAACCACGTGGTGCTGTCACGAGTCAGAACACCTGTGCTGTCGACCTCAATTCACCTATCGTGAATCAATAATTCCCCTTAGAAACAACAAATTAATTTTCCCTTTCTTGACAGATCAATCAATCAATGACATCATCTGTCAGACTTTAAAAATTTTCGCCTAGAAACATTTCTCCAGGAATAGATCCAAAATCATTAATGTCTTTGCCACGGAAACAGCTCTACTGGTCGAATTCCAAAGGATATTAATAACCAAAGGCCATGGAAACAATTAGGCAAGAAACATCTTAGCGATGAATTGTTTTAGCGCGCGAGAAGGTTTCATATTAATTTGAAATGCATTAGTACAGAGATGCCAATAACAAAGGAACACGCTGAATTTGCGTTTAGGGATTATTTGGGCGAAACCGTTTTAGACAGGTTATGGAACTATTTCAGCGAAACAAATAGAGACATTTTAAAAGAAGATTTTGGAAGAGGTTTTGAGTGTGGTCGTTATAATACACAAGTTTCATTTGAACAATGTTGTGAGGTCCTCTAACCCAACCCCAAAGGGTTCCAATCCTCCTACCCCAACCCCGAAGGAAGCCCCCGGTCCTCAAAAGCCCCCCCCCCAAGCTCCCAAAGGCCCCCCCGGCCCCCCTCCTCCTCCTCCTCCTCCCACCTCCTCCTCCTCCCTCCTCCTCCTCCTCCCTCCTCCTCCCCCGGCCCCCCTCCTCCTCCCACCTCCTCCTCCTCCTCCTCCTCCTCCTCCCTCCTCCTCCTTCCTCCTCCTCCTTCCTCCTCCTCCTCCCACCTCCTCCTCCTCCTCCCTCCTCCTCCCTCCTCCTCCTCTTCCCACCTCCTCCCTCCTCCTCCTCCTCCCCTCTCCCCCCCCCCCATTCCCTCCCCATTTTTTATACTTTTTTTGTGCATTGAGACACAGAACGACCCCCAGCCCCCCGCCCCACCCCCCTCCAAAGGTCTGATTTTTCAAAGTTCATTTTGAATTTCTTTCATTGAAATGCAAGAGTTGGAATATTTCAGTAGTGTTTGGTTGTGGTATGCAAGAGTTGGAATATTTCAGTGTCACAGTTACATTATCTTGATTTTTATAAGTTCATTTTGAATTTCTTTCGTTGAAATGCAAGAGTTGGAATATTTCAGTAGTGTGATGTTGTAGTTTACCATGTCACAGTTACATTCCCTTAATTTTTCAAAGTTCATTTTGAATTTCTTTCGTTGAAATGCAAGAGTTGGAATATTTCACTAGTGTGATGTTGTAGTTTACCCTGTCACAGTTACATTCCCTTAATTTTTGATAGTCCATTTTGAATTTCTTTCGTTGAAATGCAAGAGTTGGAATATTTCAGTAGTGTTTGGTTGCGGTTTACCATGTCACAGTTACATTCGCTTAATTTTTCATAGTCCATTTTGAATTTATTTCATTTAAATTCTAGAGTTCGAATATATAAGTAGTGTTTGGTTGCGGTTTACCTTGTCACAGTTACATTTTCTTGATTTTTCAAAGTTCATTTTGAATTTCTTTCGTTGAAATGCAAGAGTTGGAATATTTCAGTAGTGTTTTGTAGTTGTTTACCTTGTCACAGTTACATTTTCTTTATTTTTCAAAGTTAATTTTGAATTTCTTTCGTTGAAATGCAAGAGTTGGAATATTTCAGTAGTGTTTGGTTGTGGTTTACCTTGTCACAGTTACATTCACTTAATTTTTCAAAGTTAATTTTGAATTTCTTTCATTGAAATGCAAGAGTTGGAATATTTCAGTAGTGTTTGTTTGTGGTTTACCATGTCACAGTTACATTCACTTAATTTTTCAAAGTTCATTTTTAATTTCTTTCGTTGAAATGCATGAGTTGGAATATTTCACAAGTGTTTGGTTGTTGTTTACCATGTCACAGTTACATTTTCTTGATTTTTCAAAGTTCATTTTGTATTTCTTACATTGAAATACAAGAGTTGGAATATTTCAGTAGTGTTTGGTTGTGGTATACCATTACACAGTTACATCCCCTTAATTTTTCATAGTTCATTTTGAATTTCTTTATTTGAAATGAAAGAGTTGGACTATTTCAGTAGTGTTTGGTTGCGGTTTACCTTGTCACAGTTACATTCCCTTAATTTTTCATAGTACATTTTGAATTTCTTTCGTTGAAATGCAAGAGTTGGAATATTTCAGTAGTGTTTGGTTGTGGTTTACCATGTCACAGTTACATTTTCATTATTTTTCAAAGTTTATTTTGAATTTCTTTCGTTGAAATGCAAGAGTTGGAATATTTCACTAGTGTTTGGTTGTGGTTTACCATGTCACAGTTACATTTTCCTTATTTTTCAAAGTTGATTTTGAATTTCTTTCTTTGAAATGCAAGAGTTGGAATATTTCACTAGTGTTTGGTTGTGGTTTACCTTGTCACAGTTACATTTTCATGATTTTTCAAAGTTAATTTTGAATTTCTTTCATTGAAATGCAAGTGTTGGAATATTTCAGTAGTGTGATGTTGTGGTTTACCTTTGTCACAGTTACATTTTCTTGATTTTTCAAAGTTCATTTTGAATTTCTTTCGTTGAAATGCAAGAGTTGGAATATTTCAGTAGTGTTTGGCTGTGGTTTACCTTGCCACAGTTACATTTTCTTGATTCTTCAAAGTTCTTTTTGAATTTCATTCGTTGAAATGCAAGAGTTGGAATATTTCAGTAGTGTTTGGTTGTGGTTTACCTTGTCATAGCTACATTTTCATGATTTTTCAAAGTTCATATTGAATTTCTTTAGTTGAAATGAAAGAGTTGAAATATTTCAGTAGTGTTTGGTTGTGGTTGACCGTGTCACAGTTACAGTTTCTGGAGTTTTAAAAGTTCATTTAGAATTTCTTTCGTTGAAATGCAAGAGTTGGAATATTTCAATAGTGTTTGAGTATGGTTTAAATTATCAAACTTACATTTTATTAATTTTTCAAGTTCATATTGAATTTATTTCGTTGTGATGCAAGAGATGGAATATTTCAGTAGCGTTTGATTGTGGTTTAACTTGTCACAGTTACATTTTCTTGATTTTTCAAAGTTCATTTTTAATTTCTTTCGTCGAAATGCAAGAGTTGGAATATTTCACTAGTGTTTGGTTGTGGTTTACCTTGTCAAAGTTACATTTTCTTGATTTTTCAAAGTTCATTTTGAATTTCTATCGTTGAAATGCAAGAGTTGGAATATTTCAGTAGTGTTTGGCTGTGGTTTACCTTGTCACAGTTACATTTTCTTGATTTTTCAAAGTTCAATTGAATTTCTTTCATTTAAAAGTAAGAGATGGAATATTTAAGTAGTGTTTGGTTGTGGGTTACCTTGTCACAGTTACATTTTCTTTATTTTTCAAAGTTCATTTGAATTTCTTTCGTTGAAATGCAAGAGTTGGAATATTTCAGTAGTGTTTGCTTGTGGTTTACCTTGTCACAGTTACATTTTCTTGATTTTTCAAAGTTCAATTGAATTTCTTTCATTGAAAAGCAATAGCTGGAATATTTCAGTAGTGTTTGCTTGTGGGTTACCTTGTCACAGTTACATTTTCTTGATTTTTCAAAGTTCATTTTAATTTCTTTAGTTTAAATGCAAGAGTTGGAATATTTCAGTAGTGTTTGCTTGTGGGGTACCTTGTCACAGTTACTTTTTCTTGATTTTTCAAAGTTCATTTCGAATTTCTTTCTTTGAAATGCTAGAGTTGGAATATTTCATAAGTGTTTTTTTGTGGTTTCCATATTCACAGTTACAGTTTATTGATTTTTAAATGGTCATTTTGAATATCTTTCGTTGAAATAAAAGAGTTGGAATATTTCAGTAGTGTTTTCTTGTAGTTTACCCTGTCACAGTTACATTTTCTTGATTTTTCAAAGTTCATTTTGAATTTCTTTCGTTGAAATGCAAGAGTTGGAATATTTCAGTAGTGTTTGGTCGTGGTTTACCTTGTCACAGTTACATTTTCGTGATTTTTCAAAGTTCATTTTGAATTTATTTCTTTTAAATGAACGAGTTTGACTAATTCAGTAGGGTTTGGTCGTGGTTTACCTTGTCACAGTTACATTTTCTTGATTTTTCAAAGCTCATTTCGAATTTCTTTCGTTGAAATGCAAGAGTTGGAATATTTCAGTAGGGTTTGGTCGTGGTTTAACTTGTCAAAGTTACATCTTCTTGATTTTTTAAAGTTAATTTGAATTTCTTTAGCTTTTATGAAAGTGTTGGTATATTTAAGTAGTGGTTGGTTGTGGTTTACCTTGTCACAGTTACATTTTCTTGATTTTTCAAAGTTCATTTTGAATTTCTTTCGTTGAAATGCAAGAGTTGGAATATTTCAGTAGTGTTTGATGGTGGTTTACCGTGTCACAGTTACATTTTCTTGATTTTTCAAAGCTCATTTCGAATTTCTTTCTTTGAAAAGCAATAGTTGGAATATTTAAGTAGTGTTTGGTCGTGGTTTACCTTGTCACAGTTACATTTTCGTGATTTTTTAATGTTCATTTGAATTTCTTTCGTTGAAATGCAAGAGTTGGAATATTTCAGTAGTGTTTGGTTGTTGTTTACCTTGTCACAGTTACATTTTCTTGATTTTTCAAATTTAATTTTGAATTTCTTTATTAGAAATGAACGAGTTGGAATATTTCAGCAGTAGTGTTTGATGGTGGTTTACCTTGTCACAGTTACATTTTATTGATTTTTCAAAGTTCATTTTGAATTTCTTTAATTGAAATGAAAGAGTTGGAATATTTAAGTAGTGTTTGGTTGTGGTTTACCTTGTCACAGTTACATTTTCTTGATTTTTCAAAGTTAATTTTGAATTTATTTCTTTGAAATGCACGAGTTGGAATATTTCAGTAGTGTATGGTTCTGGTATACCTTGTCACAGTTACATTTTCTTGATTTTTCAATGTTCATTTTGAATTTCTTTCGTTTAAATGCAAGAGTTGGAATATTTAAGTAGTGTGTGGTTGTGGTTTACCTTGTCGCAGTTACATTTTCTAGATTTTACAAATTTAATTTGAATTTAATAAATTTAAATGCAATAGTTTGAATATTTCAGTATTGTTTGGTTGTGGTTTACCCTTTAACAGTTACATTTTCTTGATTTTTCAAAGTTCATTTTTAATTTATTTCATTGAAATGAAAGAGTTGGAATATTTCAGTAATGTTTGATTGTGGTTTACCTTGTCACAGTTACATTTTCATGATTTTTCAAAGTTCATTTTGAATTTCTTTCGTTGAAATGCAAGAGTTGGAATATTTCAGTAGTGTATGGTTATGGTATACCTTGTCAAAGTTACATTTTCATGATTTTTCAAAGTTTATTTTGAATTTTTTTCGTTGAAATGCAAGAGTTGGAATATTTCACTAGTGTATGGTCATGGTTTCCCTTGACAAAGTTACATGTTCTTTATTCTTCAATTTTAATTTTGAATTTCTTTCGTTGAAATGCAAGAGTTGGACTATTTCAGTAGTGTTTGGTTGTGGTTTACCTTGTCACAGTTACATTTTCTTGATTTTTTAAAGTACTTTTTGAATTTCTTTTATTGAAATGCAAGAGTTGGAATATTTCAGTA